>NC_050466.1:119848252-120148252 GCF_903995425.1 Onychomys torridus
AAAGATCATATGAGGGTCAGTTAGAAGAATGCACACATTACCTTCTTCATTTGAGAAGTGCCATACGCTTCTTAGTGAAAAAGGAATGTAAAATTAGAAATATTATTAAACACTTCACAGTTTGAGCTGTTTAGCAATAAAATGCAAAAGTAAGAAAAATCTACACCCGACCTTTAAGTGTGGGCTAGCAGGACTTCTCCAGTCAAGTTTCTATCCATCATTGTTAAAACATACATTTTCTGTTCCAATGAACCTGGCTTTGGCCACCCTCTTACCTGATATTTCTCCTTAAATCTCCCATCTTCAAGATGCTGTACCTTGGCTTCTTGCCTCATTTTCATTTTTTTAAATCTGATTTGTTTTATTATTTGGCTATCCTATAAGCATATAAAATATAAAGTCATTTCTTGACATATACAGTAGATTTAGTCTAAGAAATCAAGTATACCCAAATCCACAGATGTTCATGATCCTTATATAAAATGACATAACATATTTGCCTATAACTTATGTATATTCTTCTATATACTTTAAATCATCTCCAGGTTACTTATATGTAATACAGTGTCAGTATATATGTATAGATCTGTATATCTATCTATCTCTATCTATCTATCTATCTATCTATATCTATATATATATACTTATTAAATTTTTTAGGGAATAATGGCAATAATGAAGTCTATACTTGGTCATTTACAGAAATATTTTTTTCTGAATGTCTTTTATCTATGAATGATGACTCTATGACAAATGCAGAACCCATGAATATAGAAGACAAAATGAACTCAAACAATAATTTGATGTTTTCTCTCAAGTAAATTTTTGTTTTGTCCACTTCCTTTAACAATTCTGCTATTCCTTATTCTCAGACCTTGTGATCTTACTCGTCTGTGACTCTTCCTGTATTCTTCATCCATTCCTTTCATTAATCAAATACTTTGATTTTTGTCACTGGGATTTGCTCTATACTTTTCAGCATTACTGCTGTCACTCAGTTATTCTAGATTTTTGACAAGGCCTATTATAAATGTTTCTACTTGCTGTCTTTGGTTCACTCTCCAAAACATGTTTTTACTAATCTTCTGAGACTCATTTGGTTCTTTCCTTCACTGAGATTTTACCAAAATTATTTATCTTAGAGTTTCTAATGCAATGAAGAGATACCATTACTATGGCAACTCTTATAAAGGAAAACATTTAATTGGGGCTGACTTACAGTTTCATTGATTTAGTCCATTAATATCATGACAGGAAGCATGGTGGCATGCAGTCAGACATGTTGCTGGAGGAGTAATTGAATGTTCAACATCAGGATCTGAAGGTAGCAGGAAGAGAGAGAGAGTGCATGAGCCAGCCACTGGACCTAGCTTGAGCATTTGAGACCTCAAAGCCCACCCCAGTGACTCACTTCGTCCAACAGTGCAATACCTCCTAATAGTGCCATTCTCTGTGAGCCTATGGGGGCCATTTTCTTTCAATTAAAACAACTGTTGAAATAATTAAATCTAGCAAAACACTTATGTTTATACATACCTAGTTTATATATAGTTTCCATGTGAATATTTTAAAATAAAGTCAGAATAAGGCTAGAAACTTGAGCCTTATCAATTTTAGTAACTGCACAACTTTCATAATTAAAATATTGTAACTATGTAAATGTATTGATTAACTAATGAATGGATGATAAGCAGTACAGACTGTTATCAAGTTTGAATAATTTCTAACAATTCTAGTTGCTAGGTACATTATATATAGATGGCCTTTTAACCATAGAAAGTTATTTTCCATTGTACCTATGTGTTAGCATGACCAATCATTTACTGGGGGCTCAAATTTCAGATTTGAGACACTGTATTAGGTGACATTTGTTACTAAATTAGAAAAATTGTATCATCCTTCCCATATCTGGTGATCCACATAATGTATTGCCTCTTTTCAATTTATAGTCAGAAATTATATGCTTTATTTTTATTAGCGTTTTGAGATTTTATTTATTTTTATTTTATATGTATGGGTATTTTACCTGCATGTATATCTGTGAAAAACATACATGCAGTGCTAGAGGAGTCCAGAATGAAAGCATCAGATATCCTGAAACTGCAGCATTAGGCTATATGAACCACCATGTGGGTGCTTGGAATTAAACCCAAGAACTCCACAAGAGCAGCCAGCATTGTTATCTCTCAGTTATTCTACCTTTTATAATCACTGTGGCAGTAATATTGTCTTCCTTTGGTAATAAGTACCGTTCTCAAGTTGGTTTCTTTGTTATGGCTTACTTGGATGTGTGTCAATATAGGAAACATCTAGATTGTTATACTTTTTAACGGATTTTTAGATTTATGCTGTACTTGGTTTTTGCTCTATTAATGACTTTCCTCTTTTCTGTACATTGCTTAATGCTTATAATAATCTTATGAAGTGGGTAACATTTCTAAATTTAAAACTATATATTATTGTTACCACACATCTATTATTGCTCTGGGGTCATAATCTCTGGTAACAGTGATCTGATGAAATGTTATTTTCTCTTTATTAGCTACGAAGCCATGTTTGAATTCTTTGGCTGGATATCTAAGGCCTTTTGAATTCAGCCTCATTCTGCTTCATCAGCCTTATTTCTCTGTTTTTCTGCATGTATGATGATCTAGACCAGACTACTTATATCCCATATGACCTTTGTTATTCATCCTCTGTGCCTTCTTTATATCATTCTTGCATTCTTTTTCCTCTCTGATTTACTTCTTTCCTGTTGAACATGAACCATATTCTTGAGGCAGTTTAATTAGTACCTCTTTCATGCAGCCCTCTGTTGTTTCTTTGTATGCCCCTTAGAAAAATAATTTCTCTCTTCTTGGAATTTCCCCTGTGCTTTGTTATTCTATGACATTGGTCTTGTTATACAACAATTACTGTTAGTTGTGTATCATTTATCTCCTCTAGTGAATTTTAAACATTGTTAAGGCTGTGCTACCTGTTTTATTTGTACAGTACTAACCATACAGCACACATCCATTACATATTTTTTATAGTGTGGTTGGCTTTAAGAACATAGAACCAGTTAGCTTTTAATATTTGACTGAAAGTCTGTATCTATAAGATAGTTTTAAATTAAATGGGAAATTTCCAAGTCTATTGTCTGTCAGTAGTTCTATGAAAGATTGTGGTACAGCCTTTTAAAAATTGCTATGCTCTAGAAGGGCTCTATCCAATAAACATGAGACCATATAAATTTAAGTTGATTGTATTTAAGTAAAATAAATTTCCTGTCATCAGTCCATTAGCCACAGTTCAAGTGCTCAGTTTTCATATGCAGCTAGTGATTATCTTATTGGAATATGGAGCTGTAGTACACTGAAATCACCATAAAGAGTTACATTGGATTTATTTCTGCCAGAACATGTACACAAAGATGTGTATTTTCACCAGCTTATGCAACTGCTCAAAGTTCACAATGTCCTTCTCAGAATACAAGTGAGTTTATAATGTTATAGGAATCATTTTGATTCTTTTGGTAGAAAATTGGATATTTATGTCACTCCAAGCACTACAAATTCCAGATAAAGATATGAAGAACAAAATGACAAGGAACCCATGCTACTACATATAAATTACACTGGACAAATGATTAAAAGGCTGTGGTATTTATGTAGGAATTGGCAAAAAATATAACATCACAGTGTCTAAAGAATAAACTTGAGTATGCTCTGGATTTTAAGAAATGGTAAATGAGACATCCTAAATTTGTGCAGAAGAAAAATACAGATTTAATGTTTATGGCAACAAGTTTAGAAGTAGAATAGAAATTTAATAAAGTCACACCCATGTTCATTGTTTAAAAACAATTTAATTACAGCTGAATCAAATATCTAAATGTAAAAAGAATAGAAAAATGAAACAAAGGCACTAAAAATATTTTATATTTTAAAATATTTTATTTGTTACTATTTTATAACCTAAAGATTAAAAACAGGGGTTTCCCAATCATTTCATGAAAACTGAAGACCCAATGGAAAATACTAGCACATTTAACCTTCAAAAATGCCTAAATCTGTTATATAGACCATTGGGTAGAATGTGAAGATAATTTTGAAAGAATATGACTGATCTAATGATTCATTTAAATTGATTCATTTCTAGAGGTTGAGCTGATGTCTGTACAGAAATATGAAACATTTTTTTACTCTCATAGGCTCACTAAATATATTCTAAGAAGATAAATGGAAATTATTAAAATATGTAAACAAAAAATTCTGTTTGTAGTAACAAGTGCTTATCTCAGTATGAAATTCTCAGATATCCAGTTCATGTGGAAGTGAATATTATATGTTGAAAGATAAACTAGTAAAACTTAGATGCCAAATTCAGAAGAATTTAAAGGTTAAATGAAAAATAAAAAGAGAAAAATATAATAACTAAAGTAAAAGTAACTTATGAGAATAATTTTTCTAATAATAAAAATAAAGATAAAAATTAAAATCTCTATAGGTAATTTTACATAAACCCTGAAAATGCATGTCTGAAACATTCAAGAAATAAAGATAAATTGAAACAAATATCTAATATATGATAGAGGTCTACAATTGCTCTCAAGTGCAATTGTACAAACCATGTTGTAAACATATTTTACATATTCTATGTAGTGCTCAAATGTTATAATATGATAGATGTTTAAATTTTCTTGGAAGTGGAAAATTCCATTTAATATCACTTTCTAGTTCTTTTAACATATCTTTAATGAATGGTTCTGATTCAGAGTACTGTCCTAATAATTTATTGTATTGAAAGGAAAGTGGGTAGTATGCTTTTTGAAGTACAAGTGTCTAACCCCAGGGCATTGAGCATAGTGAGAAAGCATTCTACTGATGAGACATATCCAGCCTGGTAGTATTTTGCTATTATTTTTCAGAAGGGAAAATATATTTATTTAAAATTTTTTTCCAGACAGGGTTTCTCTGTGTAGCTTTGTGCCTTTCCTGGGACTCACTTGGTAGCCCAGGCTGGCCTCAAACTCACAGAGATCATCCTGGCTCTGCCTCCTGAGTGCTGGGATTAAAGGCATGTGCCACAACCGCCCTGGCCTATTTTTAAAATTTTTAAAATTTTTTTATCAATTTTTAAAATTCTTTATACCTACCACAGTTTCCCCTCCCTCCTCTCCTCCAATTCCCTCCTCCCATTCTTTCTACCCCTCCCCCATCCTTTCCTCAGAAAGGGTAAAGCAGAATCAACAAAGCATGGCATATCAAGAGACCCACCCTGCATCAAGGCTGAGCTAGACATCTCACCATAGGGAATAGGTTCCATAAAGGCAGCTTATGTACCAGGGACAGACCCTGGTCCCACTGCTAGAGACCCCACAAACAACCCAAGCTACTCAATTGTCACCCACAGGCAGAGGCCCTATATTGGTCCCTTGTAGGCTTCCTAGCTGTCAGTCTAGAGTCCATGAGCTCCCAGGAGTTCCAATCAGCTGACTCTGTGGGTACCCCTGTCATAATCTTGACCCCTCCTTGCTTATATAGTCCTTCCTCCCTTTCTTCAACAGGACTTCCAGAGATTGGCCCAGTGCTTGGCTGTGGATCTCTGCATCTGCTTCCATCAGTTACTGAATGAAGGTTCTATGATGAAAATTAGGTTAGTCACCAGACTGATTACAGGAGAAGGCCAGTTCAGGCACCCTCTCCACTATAGCTAAGAGTATTAGCTAGATCATCCTTGTGGATTCCTGGGAGTTTCCCTGGCACTAGGTTTCTTCCTAATTCCATAATGACGCCCTCTATCTCGAAAAAAGAAACAAACAAACAAAAAAAGATGTCTCTTTTATTGCTCTCCCTCTCCATCCCTACCCCAACTCGAACATCCAGATTCCTTATGTTCCCATTCTGACAGGTGTAAGATGGTATCTCAGAGTCACTTTGATTTGCATTTCCCTAATAACTAAAGATGTTGAGCAATTCCTTAAATGTCTTGGTCATTTGAGATTCTTCTGTTGAGAATTCTGTTTAGATCTGTAGTCCATTTATTTTTAATTTTTAATTTTATTTATTTATTTATTTATTTATTTATTTATTTATTTATTTATTTATTTATTTATTTATTTATTTATTTATTTATTGGTTTTTCGAGACAGGGTTTCTCTGTGTAGCTTTGTGCCTTTCCTGGAACTCACTTGGTAGACCAGGCTGGCTTCGAACTCACAGAGATCTGCCTGGCTCTGCCTCCCTAGTGCTGGGATTAAAGGTGTACGCCACCACCACCCGGCTGTAGTCCATTTTTAATTGGATTGTTTGGTATTTTGATTTCTAGTTTCCTGAGTTCTTTATATATAATTTTGGAGATCAGCCTTCTGTCAGATGTGGGGTTGAAGATCTTTTCCCATACTGTAGGCTACTGTTTTGTTTTATTGACCATGTTCTTTGCCTTACAGAAGCTTTTCAGTTCCAGGCAGTCCCATTTATTGTCAATCTCAGGGTCTGTGCTACTGGTATTATATTGAAGAAGTAGTCTCCCATGCCAATGCATTCAAGGCTGCTTCTCACTTTCTCTTTTATCAGGTTCAGTGTAACTGGGTTTATTTTGAGGTCTTTGATCCACTTGGACTTGAGTTTTGTGCATGGTGATAGATATGGATCTATTTTCCTTCTTCTACATGTCAACATCCAGTTATGCCAGCACCATTTGTTGAAGATGCTTTCTTTTTTCCATTGTACAATTTTGGCTTCTTTGTCAAAAATTAGGTATTCAAAGTTGTGTAGATTAATGGCAGGATCCATGTGTCTGTTTTTATGCCAATGCTAAGCTGTTTCTTATTACTATAGCTCTATAGTAGAGATTGAAGTCAGGGATGGTGATGCCTCCTGAAGTTCCTTTATTGTACAGGATTATTTTAGCTATCCTGGGTTTTTTATTTTTCTGTATGAAGTGGAGTATTGTTCTTTCAAGGTATGTGAAGAAATGTGTTGGGATTTTGATGGGGATTGCACTGTAGTGAGTAGTTGTCTGTGCCATGCCCTGAAACACTTCCGCTAGTGAGGCAGCAGGTAGCTGCTAGGTACCTGCCCCTTGGGTGTGGCCTGGATGGGAACCCTTAAGACCTAGGATATCCATAAGTGCACTCTCTTCTCTTCACTACCTCATGGTCTTGGATGCTGGTTTGGATCAGGGTAGAGCTCTCCAGAGAACAGCACTGGACCATCTCTCACCTTTCTGGGATCTTGCTATAATCCCTATTCCTGTATTGTGAGTTCTATGTATCATGAGTTAACACTTCAATAAATTCTCACAATCATTAAGCTATTTCTGTGGATTGGTAGTGATTTAATCGCATTATTGCCATTTTTACTATATTAATCCTACCTATCTAAGAGCATGGGAGTCCTTTCCACTTTCTGATATCTTCTCCAATTTGTCTTCAAAGACCTAAAATTCTTGTCATACGGGTCTTTCACTTGTTTGATTAGAGTTACCCCAAGATATTTTATATTATTTGTGGCTATTATAAAGGGTGGTATTTCTTTGATTTCTTTCTCAGCCCATTTATCATTTATATATAGGAAGACTACTGATTTTTTTAGAGTTAATCTTGTAACCTTCTGTATTACTAAAGATGATTATCAGCTGTAGAAGTTCCTTGGTAGAATTTTTGGGGTCACTTATGTATACTATCATATCATTTGCAAATAGAGAAAGTTTGACTCCTTTATTTCCAATTTGTATCCCCTTGATCTCCTTTTGTTGTCCTATTGCTCTAGTTAGAACTTTGAGTACTGTATTTAAGAGATATGGGGAGAGTGGACAGCCTTGTTCCTTACTTTAGTGGAATTACTTTGCATTTCTATCTATTTAATTTGATATTGGCTGTTGGCTTGCTGTAAATTGCCATTATTATGTTTAGGTATGTTCCTTGTATCCCTGATCTCTCAAAGACCTTTATCATGAAGGGGTATTGGATTTTGTCAAAGGATTTTTCAGAATCAAATGAGATGATCATGTGGGTTTTTTTCTTTCAGTTTGCTTATATGGTGGATTACATTAACACGTTGTCTTATATTGAACAACACCTGTATTTCTGGGATGAAGCCTACTTGATCATAGTGGATGACTTTTTTATGTGTACTTGGATTTGGTTTGCCGGTATTTTATTGAGTATTTTTGTATGAGTGAAATTTGTCTGCAATTCTCTTTCTTCATTGCATCTTTGTGTAGTTTGGGTATCAGGGTGACTATAGCCCCATAAAAAAGATTTGGCAATGGTCCTTCTGTTTCTGTTTTGTAAAACAATTTGAGGAGTATTGGTATTAGATTGTCTTTGAAATTGTGGTAGAATTCTGTGCTGAAATCATCTGGCCCTGGGCTTTTATTGATTGAGAGACTTTTAATGAATGCTTCTATTTCCCTAGGGGTTATAGGTCTATTTAAATTGTTTATTTGGTCTTGACTTAATTTTAGTATGTGGTGCCTATCCATAAAATTGTCCATTTCTTTTGGATTTTCCAATTTTGTAGAGTATAGGTTTTTGGAGGGTGACCTAATGATTCTCTGGATTTCCACAGTATCCGTTGTTATATCCCCCTTTTCATTTCTGATTTTGTTAATTTGGATATTTTGCCTCTTTCTTTTGGTTAGTTTGGTTAAGAGTTTGTCTATCTTGTTGATCTTCTTAAAGAACCAACTCTTTGTTTCATTCATTCTTTGTATTGTCCTCTTTGTTTCTATTTTATTGATCTCAACTCTGAGTTTGATTATTTCCTGCCATCTACTACTCTTGAGTATATTTGTTTCTTTTTGTTCTAGAGCTATCAGGTGTGCTATTAAGTCACCAGTATGAGATTTCTTCAACTTCTTTATGTAGGCACTTATTGCTATGAACTTTCCTTTGATCACTACTTTCATAGTATCTCATAAGTTTGGGTATGTTGCACACTCATTTTTCCTTGAGAAGTCTTTAATTTCTCTCTTAATTCTTCCTTGACCCAGGGGTGATTTGAGCATTGTTCAGTGTGCATGAGTTTGTAGACTTTCTATGATTTGTGTTGTTGTTAAATTTTAACTCGATAACCCGGTAAGATACAGAGAGTTATTCCAATTTTTTTGTATCTTTTGAGATTTGTTTTATGACCGAGTATGTGATCAGTTTTAGAGAAGGTTCTGTGAGGTTCTGAGAAGGTACATTCTTTTATATTGGCTGAAATGCTCTGTAGATATCTGTTAAGTCCATTGTAGTCATAACATCTGTTACTTCCCTTATTTCTTTGGTAAGTTTCTATGTGACAGACTTGTCCATTGGTGAAAGTCTGGTGTTGAAGTCTTCCATTATTAGTATGTGGGGTTTGAAGTGTGATTTAAGCTTTAGTAATGTTTCTTTTACAAATGTGGATACCCTAGAATTTTGGGCATAAATGTTCAGAATTGAGACTTTATCTTGATGAATTTTTCCTGTGATAAATATGAAATAGTCTTCTCCATCTCATTTGGTTAATTTTAGTTTGAAGTCTATTTTGTTAGATATTAGGATAGCTACACCAGCTAATTTCTTAGGTCCATTTGGTTGGAAAATCTTTTCCCACCCCTTTACTCTGAGGTAATGTCTGTTTTTGAGTTGAGGTGTGTTTCTTATATGCAGCAGAAGGGTAGATCTTGTTTTCATATCCACTGTGTTAGTCTGTGTCTTTTTATAGGCAAATTGAGTCCATTGATATTAAGAGATATTAATGACCAGTGATTGTTAATTCCTTTTTTCCTTTTATTTTTTTTCATTTTGTTGTTGTTGGTAGTGTGTGTGTGTGTGTGTGTGTGTGTGTGTGTGTGTGTGTGTGTGTGTGTGTGTGTGTTTCCCTTCTTTGGGATTTGCTGGTGTGAGATTATCTATTGCCTGTGTTTTTTGTAGGTGCAGCTAACTTCAAAAGGGAAAATTTAAGCAACTGATTCAAAAAGAGGCCATACGTTTGAAAGAGAGCAAAAAGCAGTATATGGGGGGTTTTTGAGCAAGAAAAGGGAATAGAGAAGTGATGTAATAATGTTATAATCTCAAAAGTAAAGAAAAATAATTCCTTAAGTCAAAGAACTGTTGAAATGGCTGCCTGTGGTGAAACCAAGCCAGACTAGCTTTGGAAACCATGCATTTAAATATGACACATAACTATATATACATATATATGTAAAGAGTGTTAACAGATTTTCAAATTTTCTAAAATTGGGATGTGTGACTTCTTTATCACAGCATACATGGTATCAAAATTCAATTAAAGGTTTAAATTAAATGAAACATAATTCTTTTATTTTTTCTTTTCTTAAAAAGTGTCCTAAAATATTAGTGCCAAGGCACATGTTAATAAAAAGCCCAGTTATCATTTGTAGGTGGTAATTGAATTCTGTTCCTATAAAGGTAATGCATTTTGTAAATAATGGGGTAATGGCGTAATATACTTCAAAGTTGTACTTTGAAAGGTAAAATGTACAATAATTTCAAAGCTGAGGCTTATTACTTTTTAATATTGCTTCCTTTCTTATCTAGCCTAAACTTCATAATGTGCTACTTTTGGTGATATGCTCATCATGCTCTGGATTCATTATCTGGTCAGCAAACCTATAGATAATTCCTTTCTCGGATTAAGCCTATGACTACTTTCTCTGCTCCAGTATTTGTATGGCTGAACCCTTCCAGTGAAGCTATCTATGCTAGGACTTACCTGTTTTTAAACCAGTGCCTGGTTTATGACTACGTCTGGGTCCCATAGTGCTACTAAGCAAATTTTGTATGAACCCATTCATTCTTCTGGACCATCTGTTTCCCACAGTAGCTATTCCAAACATTGACCACATATTTCTATTCAAGAATATACACTTGCATTTTACGTCATGGTTAGACTTGACTTTCTGGCATATCCATTCTTTCCTTATTTCCACTCTCTCATGGCCTTTCACTTATCTACCCAATTTTCATAGTGCTTTGTTCAAAGTAAATAACTCTCCAGGATCATTTTTTCATTTATTATATTTGTGTTTTAATTTTACAAATCAGCCATGGGTTCCCCTGTCCTCCCCACTCCCGCTCCCACCCCTACCTTCCCTCCAACCCCTCCCCTCCATTCCCATCTCCTCCAGGTCCAAGACTCCCCTGGGGATTCAATTCAACCTGGTAGATTCAGTCCAGGCAGGTCCAGTCCCCTCCTCCCAGGCTGAGCAAAGTGTCCCCACATATGCCCCAGGTTCCAAACAGCCAGCTCATGTACTAAGGACAGGTCCTGGTCCCACTGCCTGGGTGCCTCCCAAACAGTTCAAGCTATTCAATTGTCTCACTTATCCAGAGGGCCTAATCCAGTTGGGGGCTCCACAGCTTTTGGTTCATAATTCATGTGCTTCCATTAGTTTGGCTATCTGTCCCTGTGCTTTTCCAATCTTGGTCTCAACAATTTACACTTTTACAATCCCTCCTCTTTCTCAACAATTGGACTCCTGGAGCTCTACCTGGGGCCTGGCCGAGGATCTCTGCATCCACTTCCTTCAGTTATTGGATGAGAGTTCCAGCATAACTGTTAGGGTGTTTGGCCATCTGATCACCAGACTAGGTCAGATCAGGCTTTCTCTCGACCATTGCCAGTAGTCTACAGTGGATGTATCATTATGGATTTCTGGGGAATTCTCTAGCACTTTGCTTCTTTCTGTTCTCATGTGGTCTTCATTTATCATGGTCTATTATTCCTTGTTCTCCCTTTCTGTTCTTGATCCAGCTGGGATCTCCTGCTCCCCTAAGCTCTCTTTCCCTTGAACCTTGCCCTTCATTACTCCCACTGTCATCCAGGATGTTCATGTAGATCTCATCCATTTCTCTGTCATTGGGATCCCAGCTGTAGCACTCTTGGGCATATCCCCAAGGAATGCTCAATCATACCACAAGGGCATTTGCTCAGCTATGTTCATATCAGCATTTTTTGTAATAGCCAGAACCTGGAAACAACCTAGATGCCCTTCAACTGAAGAATGGATAAAGAAAATATGGTACAAATACACAAGGGAGTACTACTCAGCAGAGAAAAACAATGATATCATGAGGTTTGCAGGCAAATGGATGGATCTAGAAAAAATCATCCTGAGTGAGGTAACCCAGACTCAGAAAGACAAACATGGTATGTATTCACTCATAGTAGGATACTAGATGTAAAACAAAGATGGCTAGACTGCTACTCACAACTCCAGGGAGGCTACCTAGAAAATGGGACCCTAGGAAAGACTCTCCAGGATCTTATACTTAGGAATTCCATGTCCTTAATTTTCTTCATTGATATGTTAATATTAGAAACCAAAAAAGATTTCCCTCCAATTTAAGTAAAGAAAAGCACGTGCATGCACATGGGGGGAGTCAGACAGACAGAGAGACTGACAGACAGACAGAGAAAAGGGGAGGGGAAGAGAGGGAAGTGTAGAGTGCATGCTCATGTAAATTTTCTGTGGATTTAGTGGAGGTGTGAAAAGAGCTTTTGTCGGACTTCTGTTCTCTCTGTTAAGTACCAGGCACTGTCATTTGTTGAGGGTAAATTGGTAGGGGGTTGGTAAAGAAATTTGAATTATTGAAGTAGAACTTCGAAATTCGCAGGAAAGAGGGCAGTAGTAAAAACAGAAAAGTAGGTAGCATTGAATGCTCAAGTGAAGATGGAAGTCATCAGTTTATATGTATAGTTTCTTTGAGCTGTGCTCATAATATGTGATAATGGAAGCAGTGGACAGATGTTCTGAACCATGTCTGGATTTTGGTCAGAGGATTCAGCAGAAGGGCAATGGAAGAAAGGGTTGAAGATAGTATAAGTTGCAAGAAGCAATGAGCCAGGAATTAAAACTATACAGGAAGAGGAAATATTGTGAGGTAGGAAAAAAACAATAGGGATAGTTAGGGTCTGTGTGAAGCTAACTTAAGAATAGGTGGTGAGGCAAGCTAGTAGTGACCTGAGTGCATATGAACAGAACATCTAAGAATTTGTAGCTGTGAAGTGGCCAGAGTCCAGACAAAAGGGATTCTCATTGCAACATTAGTCTAAGTAAAGCTGAATAGTTAACTACCTTCAAGTAAAATAAGAAAATGTATAAAGAATAATTGGAACAAGTTTCTCACAGTCAATGAAGGCAAAAATAACTTTCTTAATGGAAGAGGTTGAAATGGACTCTTAAACACACACACACACACACACACACACACACACACACACACATCTCTTGTGTATATAAAGTGATACATAGTTTAAAATGGATAGAAAAATTTGAATTTTTTCTAAATTGACGCATTATAGGGAGAAGATGAGAAGGGGTAAATAGGTGATTGTTTTCTTCATACATATTTTTGTTTAATTATAATCAAGTGCTATTTTATAGCTTACAAAATTCAAAAAAATGAAGGAAAATGAAAAAAAATGGCTACTCCATCATTTTTCTAACCATGGTAATGGGTTTGTACTGAGTCTTCCTGACAGGCATAGCAACTTTCATTAAAAAAATTCCTATTGCCTTTTAGTCATGGTGGTATAATTTCCTTCTAATAGAAAACTTGGCAGAAAGTGTATTCTAAAAGAAAAAAAGACCTGGCTACTTTAAATAGATCACAGTAGGTGTATAGAGTTGTTCCAGGACCTTGGGCAGGAAATGTCACTATAGGGCTACTTTAGTTACCAAAGCCCATGGTTGAAGATGTTTTCTACTTAGGAGCTTTTTCAACATTTGGATCAGGAGCCATAGAGATCTCCCTCCTGGGTCCAGTGTTTTTTTCATAGGCATTGTATTTGTTACTTTATACTTTTAGCAAATACTGCCCTAAAGGAGACCCTTTAGTCATTTAGTTCACAAAGGACCAAGCTTAAAGAAATAACTATTTTACTGAGCATGTATGGTGTGTCAGTCACTGATGGTTGTAAAGAAAGTCCATGAGGCTCCTATTTGCAGGGACAAGAAGATGTGATAAGAGAGTAGCCAAGGTAAGTGAAAGTGCTGTATTGGGATTCCTAACCTCAATTCCCTGTCATTATTCCTACACCATGCTCTGTAACCTTTAGCATGGCACTTTCCCAGATGGGCCCAAATTTCCTTGTCTATAGAGTGGGAAGACTGGACTAGATCAATGATTTTTAGAGTTTAGTATGCATTTGAATTATCTGGGGTGCTTATTACAGAGGCAGCTTCCTGTGGTCTCCAAGTCTGATTTATTGAATCAGATTATCTGGGAGGGGGAGGACAGAAATAGGCATTTTTAACAAGCTCCCCTGGTAGTTCTGATACAAGCGTTTCTTGAAACACATTTTTGGGAAACTTTGGACTCTATAGTCTTTTCCAATTCTAATATTCAATTACATTCCATCTAGGTAGCTTTGGTAGGGATGTGCTTAAAAGAAGAAGTTGGGTAGAAGGAATGATTTCTTTTATTCAGTAATCCTGGAGTCAGCAAATACTTATTAAGTCTCCATTTTCTGCCCATTGCATACTAGTTTCTCCATATATATTTTATTGATTTTCATGTCTCAGAAAGAAACTAGGGAATTATCACCTAATAGAGAATAATGCTACTATTTTGG
Organism: Onychomys torridus; assembly: GCF_903995425.1. Lineage (NCBI taxonomy): Eukaryota > Metazoa > Chordata > Mammalia > Rodentia > Cricetidae > Onychomys > Onychomys torridus. The sequence continues at coordinate 119,862,811 of NC_050466.1, forward strand.
GCTAGTGAGATAGCTCAGTGGATAAAAGTGCTTGCTGCCAAGTCTGATGACCTTAGTTTGATCATCAGGACCCAAAGGATAGGAGAGAACTTGTAGAAGTTGTCCTGACCTCTTACAGGCACTATGGCACATGCATGCCTACCCACATACATACAAATGCATGTAAATGAACACATGCAATAAAAATGTAAATAGTGGTATTTTAAATATCTGTATCAGTGCATAGTGATGTGCATGTTAACTAGAACTTGTTAGAGAAACTGATTATGAGACTAGAGAGTTGGCTTAGCTGTTCAGAGCACTTGTTAGTCTTGCAGAGGATTCAGCTTTAGTACCCAGTACCCTAATGATGGTTTAAAACCATCTGTTGCTCCACTCCCAGGCTATCTGTTGCTCTCTTCTGGTCTCCAAAGTATCAGGCATGCACATGATGTACACACATAGGTGCAAGCAATATACTTGTACACATAAAATAATCTTAAAATCTAAAATTTCTTGTCCTGCCTCAACTTGATGTGCCATGCTTTGTTCAAGCCCATGGGAGGTCTGCCCCTTCTGAATGGAGATGGAGGAGTGGAAGGGGAGGAGAATAGGTGGGAAGTATAGGGGGGTACCTGGAGGAAAGGAAGGAAGGGAAACTCTGGTCAGTATGTAAAATAAATGAAAAAGTTATTTAAGTAAAATAAAATATATAAAAAATCCTTCAAAACATTGATTAAAATAACCACTAAGTAGTAAAACAACCTAAAATAACTGGCAATTTGTAAGTAGATAGGCGAATTGTTATATATGCACACACATACATATGAATGCCAACATAAAAGGAATTAAACACTGCTACAGCATAGGTGAGATTAGAAAACATTAGACTTAAATGAAGGGAACTAGATATGAAAGAATTCACTATACTATTGTCTTCATTTGAAATGTTCAGAATAGTCAAGTCAATGGAGGTAGTAAATTAGTTTCCTATGTCTAGCTTTGACTCATGAAATTGAGTAAATAGGGTACAACTGACAATTATTATTGTGTTCATTTGGGGCTGACAAAAATGTCATAAAATGGTTGTGATGTTTGCAAATTATGAATGATCTAAAATTTAGTGAGTCATGCTCTGTCAGTGGATGAACTTATGATCTACAAAACATAGTATACCTTGTAATTGGAAGAAAGTATAATATTAAGACATATAAAATACAAGATATAGAAATATTATATAAAATGTAAAGTTGGAAGAAAGTATAATAATCTTCAATATAAGTGGATGCATGGCTGAGGATATGTGGCTTAGTGGTAGAGTACTTGTCTAGCACGCACAAGTCCTTGGGTTCAGTATAAATGGAAACCTAAACTGTTGCTAGTTTTATCAGTCTTTTAAATGCATTCACTAAAAAACTCTCTATGTTCCAATTCCAGTAGGACTTAGGAGTCAGCCCTCATAAGGAATTGCTTAGTTAATAGCATATCAACGTTTGTTGCATTTCTTTTAATTAAAATCCAATAATTTCTGTGTGTTATCAAAACACAGGAATTCATGCAGTTGCACTTGGCCTTACTAGATTTTGTAGCTGTGAAAATAGCAGCAGAGATTCCTTGCACTGAAGAGAGATTTCACAATGGACTGCTCCCAATGCAGAATTACTTAGGCAGAGTATATTGTACTTTAGATTGAATAAAAAAATAAACATATGGTTTACATTTCCTGTCTGTTACAGGCAGGTGTTCCCTGACCATGACCTTTTTGCTGGAATGAAGGTGTCTCAGTGTCATAGGAGCTGGCACTTTCTTTCAGAATGTATGAACTTTTGGGAAAGAAGCATCTCATTCTTGTGTCTGTGCTATGAGTAAACTGCACAGAACTTATTGGCTCTTGATTGATGTTAAATTCTTCTAGAATATTTCTCTTGGGAAGCTAGAAAGGTCCGTGATTCAAGTAAGATTATTTTGTCTTAACTCAATGTGTGCAGATGCAGCCCCTAGCTACATACATAAATACATGCATACATACACATATATGCATACATATGTATGTGCATATACCATATGAAGATTTTAATGCCTAAATATTAATCACATGTCCAAAACTATTAACTAGTAGCTGGTCTGTAAACTGTGTAAAGAGATTAGTAGTATATTGGAAAGTATGCATACATATATAAACAATACCCCTTACAGAATATAGATTGAAATTTAATTGAATTCTATTTGGTTTCAGTCCTCCTATTATTTTTGTTAATCTTCATGGAGCAACAGCAAAAAGCTATGAGACCCATACAGAAGTGAAAAAAATATCTAAGACACAAAATATGTCCAACATTTCTAAATGACTTGGTATCTTCTTAATAAACACCATAATCTGAACCTTTGGTTCTTTTTGCTTCTGAAAATTGTGAGGAAATACAATCATATGTCTTGAGACTAATTGAAAATTGAATCTCAGGAGTTCATTTGCTTCATTTGGAAGAGCATGTACAAGTTGTTGATTTTATTTGGAGGTACATAATTTAAAATGTATTGTATAGCACTTCACAAATTTTATGGCATTTGCATTTTCAATATTTCTTTGGGGCCTCAGAACAGCTCTTTAAGATAAGCAAAGCATGGTTCTAAAAGTCATGGAACCATAAAGCACAAAGACATCTGTAGGCAAGTAGTTTAACTACCCCACTCAACTTAACAGACCCTGGACCTGAGACATAGAGAAGGTCAATGGTTGGCTCAAGGTGATCTTTACTTGGAAATTATCAAATGACACTCTGAGGAAGAAAACATTATCAAAACAACCAGCAGCACTCGAGTTATATAAGCAAGGATTAGAACCTGGAAACATATGCTTTGGGGTCTGTTCTAGTCTGCTTTCTGTTACTATAATAAAACACTCTGACTAAAATCAACTTTGGAGGAAAAGGTTTACTACATCTTGTACTTCCAGGTCACAGTGTATCCCTGAAGGGAGTCAGAGCAGGAACTGATGGCAGGAACTGAAAGCAGGAACTGTGGAGTAACACTGCTTATTGGTTGCTTACTGGAGTAACACTGCTTACATGTTCATATAGCTTTCTTATATAGCCCAGGCCCACCAGTTTAGGGATGGTGCCACCGATGGCGGGCTGAGCTCTCCCACATCAGTGATAAATCAGGACAGTCTCTTTCAGACATGGCCACGGGCCAATCTGATTTAGGCAATTCTTCAGTTCAGGTTCACTCTTCCCAAGTGACTCAAGGTTTTCTCAAGTTAACAATAAAAACTAGCCAGAACAGGATTCTAAGCAAAGTCTTTTCTCTCCCTTAGCACCTTTTATCCACATCAGTTTGACCCTTTTCCATCATTGACTTTACTATAATCTATATACTATATATAGCTTCTGCAGCTTCCAAAGCATTAAATTCCCATCAGTGGACAAAATATTTCTGAGTCTGACAATCTTTCTTTTATGTTGCCTTCAGTATTTTAGGTTGCCTGAGGTGCCATATTGATTAAGCTACATTCTGGAGAACTTAATACATGTAGAATATTATATGGCTCCCCTACTGAGCACAGAACTATAAATTAATGGATCTCTCTTGTTGACACCATAAAGTATGCAAGCCCAAAGCACAACTGTAATATTCCTTGTAGGACCATGTATTTTACTTGTAGTGCTCCTAAAATGAATAGTTGTTCAGGTGTAAAAGCTATGATACAACATGGATGTTTATATAGGTGGTTACACAGTGGGAAAGAGATGGCAGGGAGGACATTCAAAGTGAAATGCCAGAAAGAGCTGGGGACAGGAAATAATAAAATGGACCAGAGGCAGGGTAACCTTTCACTTTGGAGGTCATAGTGAGATTTAATCAGGGCATCAATCATGAATTTGGTTAGAGATGATAAAAACATATTTAATTTTGATTTTCTATTGTTGTTTTGTGACTCTGAATATGATAGGGTATAACTGAATCTTTAGCAGCAGAGTAGAATAAGGTCATTTGGGAGATTATTTGGGAGTGAGGTACATCAGAAAGTGTGTGCGCGCGTGCGTGCGTGTGTGTGTGTGTGTGTGTGTGTGTGTGTGTGTGTGTAGGGGAAATTCTGATAAGAATAGAGCTGCAAGAAGCACTGATTGAATAAAAATTTGAGAAATCTGGATACAGTTTATAGTAGTCTGAACCCTTTTCTTCTCTTGTTCCTTTGACTCCTTCTCATAAGCTTCCCAGTAGGTAGGCTTATCATTCAAAAGTGCCCACCCACACCTTCTAATTCAATGAAAACATTCTCAAATCAGTGTGTTGATATATGCTGTTTAAATTCTTGGAATTTCACATTGTATGCGGTTTGCAATAGCCAGCTGTCAGGTCACAAGAAACTCTGAAATACCCACAAGGATTTCCTTTGAGCTTCTAAGCCAAACATATTAGTTATCATATATTAATTTTTAATGCTTTAATTTGACCAAAAGCAATTTGTTGTTTGTGAAGTGTCTGAACTACAGATTTTTCCTTACTTCTAAAAGTAATTTTCTCACCTTATTATTTTTTCTTTCACTTGAGAAGTTTGGAAAGTATTTAACTAAAGACCTTGTGCATATCATCTTTCCTTTTCACCAGTGGCATAAGCCTTCTTAGGTCATTGGAAAATGGTTTCTCAGTTCCATCCCCAGGGAAGGGAAGAACAACATGCTCCTGTCTTCTTGCCTCTTATGTCTAAAAGGACCAAAAGGAACAAAACAAATGTCTGGAGGTAAATGATCAATTCAGTATCACATAAACTAGCTCCGTGGCTCTTGGCAAGTCACTTAGCTTCTGTGAGCACAATGAAGACAATAATAGCACCAAACTTCAAGCAGTTTTGTGGGATCTGATGAATGATGCAAGTAAAGACTTTAGGACAGTTTCTGGTTTGCTGGCATCACCTAAGCCATGTTCCACAAGTGCTCTCAGAATGGACTGATTTCATAGGTCAAAGGCTGGGCCGCCAAAGGTATGCACATTCTAATAAAACTCCTTGGGAACTCTGGCAACAACCTTTAAGTTACAAAATATTTCAATAACAATGTTCTTCACATTCTCTCTCTGTGTTCCTCTCTCTGGATGTGTATGTCTGTGTCTATTTCTGTGCTTGTATGTCTCTGTGTCTTTCTCTCTCTTGGTTTGAGATGAAATATATAAAGCTCAGGATGGCCTTAAACTCACTGTGATATTGTATAGTAATAGGTCTGGTGTGGGGAAAGAATGTGCATTTTGACTTTAAATCACTCTGAGTAATTTCTATGTAGGGATCTGGTTATTACCCCTTGAAAAGCACTTTTGTAAAAGGATCATATTACACTCTTCCTTTTCTATTTGTGTTTATCATGAAAATCTTTTAAGACTACTGAAATACTATTGGAACAGATGTACCACACAGGTAATGCTGCTGTCTCCCTTTCAGTGGGACAAAAGACAAAAGCCAAAGAGTATTTTTCTGTCATAGAAATGAATCAGCAGAAGTATATATCCTATGTCTCCTGCCCAAGGGCATGTAATTGCCAAGTGGCTGCTGGAGATATGACCAAATTGTCTCCAACCATAGAATTAAGAAAAGCCAATTTAGCATGTAGGAAGATAACCTTTGACAATGGAAATCATACTTTGACCCTATGTCAATAAAAATGTGCCCTAATCATATTACTGAGTTGGCTAACCAATAAATACATGAAAAGAACAGGAAGAAAGTAGGATTGCTTTGATATTATACCAGACATCCATTACATGACCGCTGCTTAATGAACCTGATGATTTTTTTTTTCTTTTTAGTTGCAAAATACTGTGTCTTATTGCTTTGGAATACATTTTCATTCTGTCATACCTGAAAAAAGAAAAATGAGTGCTTTGAGGAATTTTGAATCCTCATTTGTCCTTAGCCCATGCTGTGCAACACCTGGCTCTCCACTTATTGCAGAAATGGAATTTTCCTTTCACTGTGATTTTCTAGGACTCAATAGCATTTTGAAAATGTATGTGGCTCTACAACAGCTAAATATATGGCTCTTCTTTTTTGGTTTTTTTGAGACAGGATTTCTCTGTGTAGCTTTGTGCCTTTCCTGGAACTCACTCTGTAGCCCAGGCTGGCCTCGAACCCACAGAGATCCGCCTGGCTCTGCCCCCTGAGTGCTGGGATTAAAGATGTGCGCCACCACTACCCAGCTATGGCTCTTATATGTTGTACACACATATAGCTAAGTTCTTCATCTTCTTTAGTTTCTGAGTCTCATTCCTTTTCAAGTCAGTGGTGCTGCCCCTGAACTTTCTCACAGTTTTATAAAAGGCAGGAATTTATGGATTTATTTATTTTTGTGGTTCAAGCTATATCTAGGATTAGTGTTTGTTAGGAATTAAAAAAGGGATAAAGACTTTATTGAAAGTCCATTTTTTAAAAACCAAAAATGGAAAGTCAGGATCTCTATATTTTTTTGTAGGAAAAAATTTGAATTTTTTAATAACCAGAAATTTATTTTATCAGTAACTTTTTAAAATTCTTAAATTTTAAACATGTATATATTAGTTAGAGGCATATTCACCCTCTCCATTATCCTCTTTCATTCCCTCTTTCACTGAAACCATTCTTCTCAGCAATTCCCTTCCTATTCTGATAGCTTTAAACAAACAAAAATCCACTTAGTTTAATTTACTTGCATGTGCATGAATGGGGCTTGTTTACTGGAACATGGGCAATTTGTCTATCAGAGGCTACAGTACTAAAGATAATGTACTTCTTCCTTCTTTATCTATTAACTTCCCATGGACCCTCAGAGGGGCATGTATAATCAAATGGTGACTGGCCTAATCTTTTACAGATCTTGTGCAGGTAATCACAATTGCATTTAGTTCAAGATTGCAATGGGCATGTCTAGTGCACAAGACACTGTTTCACAGCACTCCTCCCAAGCCTCTGGCTCTTTTTTTTTGTTTTGTTTTTTGAGACAGGATTTCTCTGTAGCTTTGGAGCCTGTCTTGGACTAGCTCTGTAGACCAGGCTGACCTCAAACTCACAGAGATCCACCTGCCTCTGCCTCCTGAGTGCTGGGATTACAGGCATGTGCCACCACCACTTAAATTCCTTCTACCTCCTCTTCTGAGATGTTCCTTGAGCCTTTAGGGGATCCCATTTAGATCTAAACACTCCATGGTCACTTGTTGTCCATGCTTTGACCACATGTGAATCTCTGTTTTAACTACCACACATTGTAAAAGGGAAGCTTCTATGATGAAGATGGAAAGCTGCATTAATCCATATGTATAAGCATAAGTATTGAGAAAGCAGCTTGACAGTGTGACTATTTAGCAAAACAACAGTAGTAGTAGATTTCTTCCCTAGGGCCAGTGGCCTCCCCAGTCATGGGTTCTTGACTAAGTTTCCAGTGTCAGATATGGGATCTCTCCTGTGTTGCAGGTCCAAATCAGCAGAACACATGTGACATGAGACTACATGGGTGGGACACTGGGGTGGAGACATGTAAATTGGGATGAAGCTAGGTAGGGGAAAAGAGGGATTGGAAAGGATAACCTATGAAAAGCTACTCTTTTGTATTTCTATTAAAAACATACTTTATTTTTTAAATAAAAAGCTTTGAATGGAAGCACACTTAATGGATAGATAATATTACTTCCAGAAACAAAAGTTATTTAATGAAAATCTCAGTATCAGGTATGGGAAACTCCCCTGTAACCTTTTGGCCAGGAAAGTCCAACAGGATCCCAAAAACTATTGCAGGTGCTTTTAGTTGCTGTCTTAGTTAAGGTTTCTATTGTTGTGAAGAGACACTATGGCCATGGCAACTCTTATAAAGAAAAATATTTAATTGGGGTGGCTTACATTTTCAGAGGTTTAGTCTATTATCATTGTGGGGCAACATGATAGTGTGCAGGAAGACATGGTGCTGGAGAAGTAGCCGAGTGTCCTACATCTTGGCTTGAAGGCAACAGGAAGTCGTCTATGTTACTGGGTGTGGCTTGGGCATATATGAGGCCTCAGAGCCCACCTCCATAGTGACACACTTCCTCCAATGAGACTAAACCTATTCTAACAAGACCACACCACCTAATATTACCACTTTCTTTTGGGCCCATTTTCTTTTCAAAAAAATTTATTTATTTATTTATTTATTTATTTATTTATTTATTTATTTATTCATTTATTATTTTTGGAGCTGAGGATCGAACCCTGGGCCTTGCACTTGCTGGGCAAGTGCTCTACCACTGAGCTAAATCCCCAACTCCCCATTTTTTTCAAACCACCACAGTTGCCTAACTGAACACAATTACAAGATATTATTGTCAAAGATAACTCACTTGGGTTGTAAGACATTGAGAAACTAAGCTTTATCTGAGCAGGAAGTTTGGTCCCCAATAGCTAGAAAGTTCTATGCAAGCTGCTGTGGAAGAAAAGCAATGAGTATTCCTATCCAGACATGTACCCAACAAGCTGCAATAATGACAATTCTAGCAAAATATGCTCATTGGTCTAATAGTGTCATAACTATTATTGGGACAAGATCTGTTGTCTTAAATTATCTTAGATTCAGATGAATTTTGGTCTGTAAGATGTTTTAAGTTCCATAGAAAAAAAATTCAGGATTGGAGAGATAACTCTGATTTTTGCAACATTATATACTAGGCAATGGTTAGTTAACTGAGTGGGATTAATGGTGGACAGCTTTATGGATACAAGAAAATAAGTTACAAGTTAAGCACTCCAAAAACTTTGGATTTTTAGAACAGGAATATTCACTATTAACTGGTATTCTAAAATCTGAAAAATACATAAATCTAAAATAATTCTGGCCCAGAGCATTTTATAATAAAAAAATGTACTCAACCTGTATTTGTTTAGGCAGATTCTTATATTTCTTATGTCCATTGGAGATTTCTGAATAACAGCAAATAGTATTGTCTCATTAATTGAATGTTTACTTTGGGGAAACTATAGTTCTTAAAGTAGATATGTAATATGAATCTTAAAGACAAAAGATTTAAAAGATTATATAGCTAGTATGATTTCTTAAGATTTTTTTATTTTTATTTTATACTTATAAGTGTTTGCTTGAATGTATTCATGTGCATGCCATGTCATGCCTGATGCCCACAGAGGCCAGAAGAGGGTCTTGGATCACATGAAACTGTATTTGCAGATAGTTGCTGGCTATGTGGGTACTGGGATTTGAACATGGGGCCGCTGCAATAACAGGGAGTGTTCTTAATTGCTGAGCCATCTCGCCAGCCCCAAAGATTTAATTTCTATAAATACAAAGGAATGATCGGTTTCTTCACATTTATAATGATGTGAAATGTAGCTATTTCTAGTCTGTCTTTTAGAGGTATTGACAGAATATCTGGAGGTTAATTATATATTTTTGCACCACATACATAGAACCTCTTTGCTTAATACTATTTGATTTTATAAAGTTCTTGTTCACTTTTTTAACATGGACTCTTTTGGTGTTTATTAGCAAAAAGATGTTTGTAATGATGGAAGTCTCAAAGTGGGTTAGTATCATTAGTGAACACAGCCCTTTGTAAATTATGTGAACCAAGATCTGGTCAGTAGCTTAAAAGATTTTGTTACATTAAAATGATTACAAAAGAAATAAAGGGGCAAAAAGGAAAGGAACAGCTTGACTCATTTGTGCTGAGAAAGTGAGCCACCTGTTTGTCTTGCTAAGACTCTTTACTTTGAGACCTGTTATCAGATTCAGCCTTTTTTCCTAGAGTGAAATAAAAGACGCAGGGAAATTTTAACAAGTTATCAGTTGTTTAGGGACACTAATGAAGCCAGGAGGTGTGAGTTCAAGCAAATTGTTAGCATTGACAAAAGAATGAAAAGTAAATTCTAATTAATATACTAGACACTTACTTTGCACTACACATATTAGAATGATTTGGGTCTTTATTCCTGACATATTTATGAGACTTGTTTTGCATATTTCACAAGGCATTTAATAATACTTTTTTTGGAAATCATCATTTCTGCAATGAATATTTTTGCTGTTTTTAATGCAGATGGAACATTGGGAAAAAGATGATAGGAACATTACATTGTATTCCCTGTGAATTTAGGCCAGTAATATTCAGTATAGGCATGCTAGTATATGGAGTTCTTATTTTTTAAGAACTGTGTATATCAAGAGAGAAAAACCATGATCTGTATTTCAGTATGACTGGGGATGGCAAGAGAGTGCTGGGATATGTGTCAGGAGATTTGTGTTCTAAATTGAGATTCACCACTGGCTACTTACATGACCTCTAAAATATTTGTTTGGCCTTAGTTTTCTGACATTGTTTTTAAAGAAGTTGAGTTTTCAAAATGACAATGTGGGTCCTTTACAATTTTAAAAGCCCATGATCCTTCTTTCAGTTATGTTCTAGAAAATGTTCTATTCTCTCATTTTGTTCATATTCCTTTCCTGAAATCTTACTAAATATCCTTTATAATATACAGATATTAGAACCCATTGATCATCATGTTGAAATGTTTTTCTAAATCATAAATTTTCTCATAATGCCAATGATTTCTAGGAACACAGGTCTCTCTGGTGTCCCATACACATGCAGAGAAAGTACACATACATCAGCAAGGAGAGTGAGTATGTTCTGCAAACTGAGCAAACCTGAAGTCATTCTAGAACTACCTTCTTCCTTTTTTACATCATTAAGGCAATCTACTTGATCTGCTTTATTTCCTTCAGCTTTGTAATTGTCCTGTGGGTAAGTGAAAATAATTCTAATATTGGACTGACATTAAAAAGCTGAGGAGATGCTTGAAAATCTACACCTGTCCCGCCCCCATCACCACCAGAAAATTAGAGATGCAACAAGGGCAGAAGGTTCACTCTACTGAGTGTCTTTGCTCCAATGTCATTTATATGTGACATAAAAAAGCCCATTGGATTATTTCCACGTTTGTCCTAGCTGTAAGACACAAGTCATTTCAATACACATAATACTTGTGAATAAACTATGTAAAATACTCATGCCATGCTATACTGAAGCTGTCCCTGAAGGTTGACAACTTGCTGTCATGAATGATGAAATATCCTTTGTGTATAAAACAATTGTGTTGATTGTAGGGGAAAAATAAGCCTACCTAGATTTTTTTCTGAGGTTGTGTTTTATTTGAATAGGAAAGCTCTTTCTATAATAATGCTAGGCCATATATTTCATTTCAACTTTCATTTACAGTTGTCTTTGTTGTAAGGGGAAACATTTTAATCAGTTTCTGCATGAAGGTCAGATAACACTGTGAACAAAAGTAATTTCTTTATGATAATATCAAAACAGAAGCATTGTTGCACTTAAATTATGAAGCATGGTTTTCCTTATCTGAAATGTGATTGTATGTATGACTTAATAGAATCTGGGATTATATCTTATTTATGCTGCTGGCAACCTCAAGTAATTCTCTTCTTTCCAAGGCCTGAAGTTCTGATATTAGCTAAGAATGAAAGTAGGATGTTCTGTGCTCAAGTATAAATTATGTTAAGGGAGGTGGGGTTATTTGGAGGTATTTGTGTGTTTTATTTGTTCATTGTTAAACAGCATTGACATCTTCTACCCTTTTATGTCTTAGAAGATACCAGTTCAGTTTTTAAATTTCTAATGTGTAGTATTTCAGGAAATACTGTGGCTGAAGAAAATATTCATAGTAAAAATGTTACTTTTGTTTGGTTTGGGAGTGCAAAAGACACTTTTAATGGATACACATAAATGTGCACATCTGGAAGATGTCTTGCACATATTTTTCTCTTCCTACCCTCTTTATATAGTTCTTACCAATTGCCTGCTAAGAGAATTTGAAACTATTAATTTCTATATCATGAAAATATTGGTTGATATGCAAATGCCTGAGTATCTTTCAGATCACAGTATAGGGCTAAATGACGTATAATGATAGTTAAATGTAAGCAGTCACCCCACCTTCACCTATTACCTACTACAAATAATCTTTCTCTGCCAACACCATAAGAAGTTTCCATACCTTAGACTGTACTCCAAAGCCCAAGGATGAGTTCAAAAGTTCTCTTGGATGTGACAAAGTTTGTGTCATTTCTCAGAATCTAGACCAGGAGACTTATTCTAGCTGATTCTTGATGCGTAACTACAAGACATTTTACTAGACCCTCAGATTTTCCTATGTCTTTATGAAGTTATATTCTAGAGGTGAGAAATGTTACCAGTTCCATTTTATATCATAAGTGTCATGACTACATAGTTCACTAATGATAATGCTGGGGGAAAATAATCACTTCATTATAAGAGTAAGAGCTAGACACAATGGTAGGCCTGAGCTAATGGCCAAACAGTTTAAATAATATAAATGTCTATGTGTTTATTTTACAAGTGGGTTGTTGGACTAACAGGGCTTGGTGGCACCTGTAGAGAAGCTCACCAACTACAAATGTCACCCAATGTGGGGCATGAACACATGACCCTGGGTCCCATGCTCTACCGACTGAGCTAGCCAGGCTGAAGGCAGGAGCTAAGATGGCAGGAGTTGGCACCTAGGGAGGAGTGGGAACGCCTCACTCACAGCGGTTTTCACTGGTCTGGGGGCTAAGTAGGGAACTGAGACCAGACTAGCTGCTCCCTTTTTCGGGAATGGAACTGTGTAGGCGTTTCCTGGTTAAATGGAACTTTGCAGGCGGGTTTAGGTACCTGCCAGCCAGGGAGGAGGCTGAGGGTGGGAGCCGCCCAGGCCTTTGGAATTTGCCCCATGTGAGCGCCAGATATTGGTGAAATTATTAAGGCCACTCCACTTAGTTAAAAGGGAAATTTATTTTGTGGGGCAACTTACAAATGAAGGGATAGGTTGCAGGGTCTGGGAAAGGGATGGTGCAGTCCAGTGGTGTTCTCTGGAGAACTCTGCTCCGTCTACCTCCAGCATCCAGGATCCTGGAACCAAGAGATGCCTCTCCTCTCGATCCTGGATCTTCAGCGTCCTCCCTCAGCCCTGCCTTGTGGGTGTGACCATTACCAAAACCTCAATGGGGGTTGGAACTTGCAGGCCAAGGCTGGAATGGCTACCCACTACACTTCATCTTTCATGAACATTTCTAGGAATGAAGAATGTAATTGATTTAGAAACATTCTCCAGAAACTGACATATGCTTATGTCAGGTAAATCCCATCTCTTGTGATATCTAAAGGTGACCTGGAGACCTAACAATCATTTTAATGCTGTTTAAAAAGCACCTTGATTAGAAGAAAAGATCATTATGTATGCAAAAACGTTAGCTGTCCATAATATCTAGTTGTAATCCCTAAAAACAAGAATTATTGTCATTCATCATATGTATGGTTACTGGCATTAGGGAATTATAAAGATGAGTATGGGCATCTTTATAATATATTGTCAGGACCCTAGACTACTTCATTTTGGAGCTTCTTAATCTCTGTTAAACAAGTAGTAATTTATGAAGGAATGGGTAGTATTCAGGCATCTGGAAACTAGAAGCCATATTAAAGCATCTTCATCCTACTTTAAATCTCTTTTGAGGTGATCTTTGTAACTGGTAAGAGATAGGAGCATAGTTCTATCCATCTGCATGCATATTCCAAATTTTTCGTGGAATATATATTAAAGATGCTCTGCTTTTCCCATGTATGTTCTTGTTCTTGGGTTCTTTTTTGGGGGGTTCTATATGGGCTATTTATACATAGAGTTATTTCTGGAAACTCCTTTTTATCCCTTTGTTATGTGCCTGCTTTTATGCCAACATGGGCTATTTTGATTATTACAGCTATAGGATATATTTTGAACTCAGATAGTAGAAAACATCCTGATTTATTTTGTTAAGACTGTTTTGGCTCTTTAGAGACTTTCATGGTTTTCTATGAATCCCAAGACTGTCTTTTCTAATTATATGAAGAATGGAATTGAGATTTTTATAGGAATTGCACTGAATATTTAGATCATTTTGGATCTTAAGATCTTGAGGACATTTTAACAATAGTGTTTTTCCCCTAATCCACAAACACAGACTATCTCCCCATTTACTTGTATTTTCTTCAGTAGTAATTTACACTTTTCATATCAGAGATCCCATGTTCTTGATTAAATTCATGATGAAATATATTAATAATATATTAATTTTGTAGCCATTATAAATGAAAATGTTCTATTGCTATTTTTACAGATAGTTCCATATTAATGTATAGTAGAACTATAGATTAAAATACATAATTTATGATTGGAAGGGCCTAGACATGCCACAGCACATGTGTAGAGGTTACAGGACAACTGTCAGGAATGATTTCTCTCTTTCTATCATGTGGATTATAGGGATTGAACTCAGTTTGTCAAGCTTGGAGACAAGTACCTTCACCCTCTAATCCATCTTGTCTGTCAAAAGTTTTTAAATTAATTAATTGACTAATTAATTTTACATCCTGGCCACAATTCCCCCCCCCCCCTCCTCCCAGTCCCCCCTGCCCCGCCTCCTTTACTGCCACTGTCCTATCCACTCTTCCTCCATTTCTTTTCAGGAAAGGGCCAGTCTCCATTAATATCAACAAAACAGGGCATATCAAGTTACAGGAAAACTAAGGTATTAAGTCTAATGTATAAGGCTGGGCAAGGTGACCCAGTATGAGAAGTAGGGTCCCCAAAAGCCAGTAAAAGAGTCAGAGGTAGCCTCTGTTCCCACTGTTAGAATTTCCACAAGAGGACCAAGCTGCTCGACTGTTAACATATATTCAGAATGCCTAAGTGAGTTCCATGCAGGCTCCCAGGTTGTTGGTTCAGTCTCTGTGAACCCCTGTGAGCCCAGCTTAGTTGATTCTGTGGGTTTTCTTGTGTATTTGATCCCTATGACTCCTACAATCCTTTCTCCCCATTTTCTACAGGATTACCTGAACTCTGCCTAATGTTTCGCTGTGGGTCTACATCTGTTTCCATCAAGTTACTGGATGCATCCTCTTGGATGACAATTGAGCTCAATCTATCAGTATAGCAGAATCATTAGGGTATCATTACATTGACTTTTTTCCCCTCCAGTCATGTTTGGGTTTATCCTAGGTCACTGGTTATCCATCTTTTGGGTCCTGTTGTTCCACACAGTGTGGGAGTAGGCTTACTCTCCTGGCATAGGTTTTTGAGTAGACTAGTCATTGGTTGGTCACTCCCTCAATCTCTAGGCTACCCTTACTTCAGAACATCCCATAGCAGGACAGACTGGGTCAAAGGTTATGAGGCTGGGCTGGTTTCTTACTCCCTCCACTTGATAGCCTGTTCAGGCTACATAATATCCACTATTGCTAGGAGTCTTAGCTGGGGTCATCCCTGTAGATTTCTGGGAAATACCCTTGTGCCAGGTTTTTAACTGATCCTGAAATCCCACCTCTATTTACAGTAGTCTCTTTCCTCCTCTGCCCCATCCCTAACCTGATCTCGCATGTTCCCATCTCCACTTGCCTGTAATCCACTCACAAAATCTCTTCTATTTTTCCTTCCCAGAGAGATTGGTCCTGCCCAGCTATTTTTCGTGTCTCTTTTTGTAGATTGTGATTTTACTTAATTTGTTTATTATTTCCAGGAGAGTTTTTGTTGTGTAGTCCATTAATAAGCATTGAGTAGTGTTGATAAATCTAGAAATTTGAACTTCAATTATTTGTCATTTATCAGGGATTATGAAAAATAAAGCTACATAATTTATTGTGATAACTTCTTTGATGTGCCTGTTCCTGGGTTTAGCCTTACTTCCATGTTATATCCTAGCTGTAAAAACAAATGTAAATTTCCAACACTTTAATTTTTTCTATGACAATTTGAACTACCACCATTTATTTTTTCCACCTCCACTTCTGTATTTGCTCTTGTCTCTTACTTCCATTTTATGTTCCATGAACACCAAATGCGTTGAATTGTTCTAAGTATACCCTTTAGGGCAAAGCTGCTTTACCCTTTTGTACATCTGTATATATAGTTTTCCCTGCCTGGATGATGTATCAATAGAGTTACTCTTGCCCCAACATTTCTCATGAATTTATACTTTCTTTTTGAAAAAAGAGTTATTTTATTTTATGTATATAACTGTTTTGCCTACCTGTATATCTGTGCACCAAATGCATGCCTATTGCGCTGAGAGGTCAGAAAAGACATTAGATAGCCTGAAACTGGAGTTATGGATAATTTTGAGCTGCCACATGGATGCTAAGAACATAATTTGAGTCCTGTGCAAGGCTGCTAGCCACTGAGCCATCTCTCTAGCCCTTATTTCACATTGCAGCTCAGATGAGCATCTGTTTGGTGTACCACTTACCTTCCTTATGTCCTCTGTGTTTTGTCAACATTTCTTTTCATATATTTATCCCCAATATTGCCAATATTGCAACATACTTTGTCTCATCCTTGGGATTCATTCAATTAGAGCTTATAACTGTTATTTATTTATTTATTTATTTATTTATTTAGCCTGTATTCCTTTCACAAACATGTACAGAACATTTAGTTTTAAAGACTGTTCTAGACCCATTGGAATATGCCCATGAATGAAACAAGTAAGATTACATGTCTTTGTAGAACTTGTATGTATTAGTTAATTTTTATTATTTTATTTTTATCAATTGTTTACTTTTTTCTTTATTTTATTTTACATACCAGTCAGTTTCCCTTCCCTCCTCTCCTCCTGTTCCTTCCCCCATACCCCAATTACTCCTCCTCCTGCTCCATTCAGAAAGGGTAAGGCCTACCTTGGGAATCCATAAAGCACAGCATATCAAGTTGTGGCAGGACCAAGCTCCTCCCCTCTGCGTCAAGGCTGCACAAGGTATCCCACCATAGGGAATATGTTCCAAAGAGCCAGCTCATGCATCAGAGACAGGTCCTCATCCCACTGCTAGGGGACCCACAAAAGACAAAGTTACACAACTGTCACCCAGATGCAGAGCTATACCTCCAGAGTCCACGAGCTCCTATATATTCATATAATCCCTCTACCCTCTCAAATGGACTCCATGAGCTTGTCCCAGTGTTTGGCTGTGGATCTCTGCTTCTGCTTCCATCAGGTACTGGATGAAGGCTCTATGATATCAATTAGGGTAGTCACCAATCTGATTACAGGGAAAGGCCAGTTCACGCACCTTCTCCACCATTGCTAGGAGTCTTAGCTGGGGTCATCCTTTTGGTTTTCTGGGAGTTTCATTGGCACCAGGTTTCTCCTTAACCCCATAATAACCCCCTCTATCAAGACATCTCTTTCATTACTCTCCTGCTCCGTCCCACTCCCAACTCAACTATCCTGATCCCTCATGTTCCCATTCCCCCATCCCCTCCCTTCTAATGCCCCCTCTTCCCAGTTTATCCAAGACATCTCATCTATTTCCTCTTCCCAGGGAGATCCATGCATCCTTCTTAGGGTCCTCCTTGTTACCTAGCTTCTCTGGGGCTGAAGATTGTAGTCTGATATCCACTTATGAGTGAGTACATAACCACATTTTTCTTTCTGGGTCTGAGTTACCTCATGCAGGATGATTTTTTTTCTAGCTCCACCCATTTGTCTGTGAATTTCATGATACCATTTTTTTTTTCCTGCTGAGTAATACTCCATAGTGTAGCTATTCTACATTTTCTTTATCCATTCTTCTGTTGATGGGCATATAGGTTGTTTCCAGATTCTGGCTATTACAAAGAATGCTGCTATGAACATTGTTTAGCAAGTGTCCTTGTGGTATGGTTGAGCATCCTTTGTGTATATGTCTAAAAGTGGTATTGCTGGATCTTGAGGTGGATTGATTCCCAAATTTCTGATAACTGTGTACAAGTTTGAACTCCCACCAGCAGTGGAGGGTATTTCCCCTACTCCACATCCTCTCCAATATAGGTTATCATTAGTATTTTTGATCTTAGCCATTCTGACAGGTGTAAGATGATATCTCAGAGTTGTTTTGATTTACATTTCTCTGACAGCTAAGGATGTTGACCACTTATTTAAGTGTATCTTGGCCACTTGAGATTCTTTTGTTAATAATTCTCTGTTTAAATCTATACCTCATATTTAACAAGATTATTTGGAGATGTTATTGACCAATGATTGTTAATTCCTGTTATTTTGGGGGGTTGTTGGTGGTGATGGTAGTGTGTGTGTTTCCCTTCTTTGGGTTTTGCTGTTGTGACATTAACTATTGCCTGTGTTTTTGTGGATTTAACCGAGTTCCCTGTGTTGGAATTTTCCTTCTAGTACTTTCTATAGTGTGGATAGGTATTGTTTAAATTGGTTTTGTCATGAAATATCTTGTTTTCTCTGTCTATGTTGATTGAAAGTTTTGCTGCTTGTAGTAGTATGGGATAGTATGCATGGTCCCTTAGTGTCTATAAGAATCTCCATTGAGAATTCTTGTGTAATTCTGATAGGTCTGCCTTTATATGTTACTTGGCCTTTTTCTTTTGTAGCTCTTAAAATGCTTTATTTCGTATGTATAGTGTTTTATTAAGTGTCAAAGGTACTTTTTTTTTTTCTTTTTGGTCCAGCCTACTTGGTGTTGTGTAAGCTTCTTGTACCTTTATAGGCATGTTCTTCTTTATGTTGGGAAAGTTTTCTTCTCTGATTTTGTTGAATATGTTTTCTGTGACTTTGAGCTGGGATTATTCTTCTTCTATCCTTATTCTTAGATTTGGTCTTTACATGATGTCCCAGATTTCCTAGATGTTTTGTGTTAGGATTTATTGGATCTAACATTTTCTTTGACTGATGAATCTATTTCCTCTATCATATCTTCAATGCCTGAGATCCTCTCTTCCATCTCTTGCATTCTGTTGGTTATACTTGCATATATTTGTAGTTCCTGTTTGCTTCCCCAGATTTTCTATTTCCAGAATTTCCTTGGTTTGTGTTTTCTTTATTATTTCTATTTCAGTTTTCAAGTCTTGAACCTAGTCTTTCACCTATTTGCTTATTTTTTCATGGCTTTCTTTAAGGGATTTATTGATGTCTTCCAATTTTTTTCTTATCTTTTCCTCGACTTTATTAATGGAATTATTCATTTCCTCTTTAAGAGCCTCTATCATCTTCATAAAGTATTTTTTAAGTTCATTTTCTTGCAAATCAGCTGCATTTTGAATGTTCAGGTTGTGTTGTTGCAGAATCATTGGGTTCTGATAGTGCCATATTGCTCTCTTACTTATTGAATGTATTTTTACCCTGGTGTTTACTCATCTTTTCTTCCAACTGGTGTGACTTGTGTCTGCAACTGTTCCTCCAACTGTTGTGGTTTGCACCTGTGCCTATGTAGTCTGCCTGGGTTTGGGGGAAGGGCTGGCCACAGGGAAGGTGTTCAGGTGCTTGGGGTTGGGTGGGGGTGGGTCTTGGTGGGACAGGGTCCAGTGGGTGGTAGAGGTGGGGTCACAGCCTGGAGGCAGTTATCTCACCTCCTTGCAGGCTGGTGGGGACTTCACCAGAGCACTGGAGTTCCACCAGAGGTGGGGGCAGAGTCCAGCTCCCTTGCTGATACTGTGATGGGAGGAGGTTGAGTACAGAATATGCCCTGGGGTTTACTTAGGGTCTGGACTTTGGGGCAGTCCAGCTGTGAGGCCAGTTACTCATCTGTTTTTCCAACTGGTATGGTTTGTGCCTGTGGTTGCAGGGGAGGGCTGGCCACGGGGAGGGTGTTCAGGTTCTTAGGGTTGGGTGGCAGAGTGGGTCTTGGTGGGACAGCATCCAGTGGGTGGCAAGGGTGGGGTCACAGCCTGGAGGCAGGACTCAATTAGTTAACTATTAATTAGTTAATTATTAATTAGTTAATTATATATGAATGTGCTATGATGTTTTGATTGTCATGTTTTGACAGAACACTAAAGAAGGTATTCTATTCAATCAACAAACATTTATTGAATACTTGCTATTATGTCAAATCACACTGTACAGTCAAATCAGGCTGGTGTATTCCTACCCTGTTAGACACTGCACTCTATGGAGGAACACAAACAATACCTAGTAAATAAATGAGTATATTTATTACAATATACAACTAATGCTGTGGAAGTAATAAATAGGCAAAGGTGATGGAGAATGAAGAGGAGGAGTAGATAATGAACAATATTAGCAGAGTGTTAAGGAAAGCTTCTGTGAAGAGGTGATATTTAAGTTGGAACCCAAAGCATGGCAGATTTTACTTATGTGAATATTTTGTCACAAAGCATGAGGGGAATAATGTGCGAGGTTCCCTCAACAACAAGGGGCTTATTTAATTGGTTATAGAGAAAAGAAAAGCACAGTTGAAATTTAGAGTAAGGAGGAATAAGAGGAATAGCAAGGGTCAAGATTATGCAGGGCCTTGAATGCTATGTTGAGGCACGTAGAGTTTGTCTTGAGGGGACTGAGAAGCTATTGGAAGATATTGAAGAGAGTGATACAACCAAATCCATGTGACAATTTTACTCTGGACCCTGGACAGGAAATGGAATGGAAAGAAGGTAGGGTGTAGGAACACCAGTTCTGGTCTGTTGTAGATGTCTTAGGGAGAAAGGGTTGAACTGAACAATTCCGAGGAAATGAAAAGAAATCCTAGACTTGAGAGATATTTTGGAATCCACATTAATTGCTCTTAAATTGTATTTTTACATTAAATACAGAAGAGAGAAGAAGGAATGAAAAGACATGCCTCATCTCTGCCTTGAACTATTGCCTGGCTACAGTTGCAGATATTCAGATTGTGGCTTTAGGGTACAGAAATAAGTTGAATGAGTGAGAAATGCATTTTCATAGCTATAATCAAAGTGATAGCTGTATTGATGACAATGAAGTCAATGTTTGATTTACCATAGTTGGAAGACAGATAAAAGGGGAAATGTGTTCATGGCTTTCTTCAGATTACTTGAGAAAGTCCAAAATATTGTATGTATTTTATTTTTTCAAGTTACCCTGCTGCTTGATTTAAGAAAAACTCTTCTTCACTTTCTACCTCCTCCATAAAGTATCCAGAATTACATTTTTTCTATACCATTAATAATGAAAGGATCTTACTAGATGGTGTACCTGTAATCCCAGATTTGGAAGGTAATAACAGGTTTGACAAGTTTTTGGCCAGTCTCAGCTATAGAGTGAATCCTTGTTTCAAAAGGGAAAAAAAGAAAAGGTGTGTAGAAGAATGAAAAGATGAAAAGATCTCTTAAACATTTTAAGAGTAGTTCTGTTTGGGTCTGTGGATTGTAGTATGAGTATGCTTTACTTAATAGCTAATGTCCACATATAAGTGAGTACATATCTTTCTGGGTCTGGCTAATCTCACTCAGGATATTTTTTTTTTCTGGTTCCATCAATTTGCCTGCAACTTTCATTATGTCATTTTTTTCAACAGCTGAGCAATACTCCATTGTGTAAATGTACCATCTTTTCTTTATCCATTCTTATGTTGAGGAACATCTAGTTTGTTTCCAATTTCCAGCTTTTATGAATAAAGCAGCTATGAACATAGTTGAGCAAGTATCCTTGTGGTAGGATGGGGCTAAGTAACAAGGAGGGCTCAAGATGGGGTTCATGGATATCCCTGGGAAGGGGATATAGAGTAGATTTTGTGGGCAGGTGATGATTAGAACAGGGGGTCCAGGCTGGGGGTATTGGAAGGAGAGAATAGTAGGAGAGATAACTGGAATTAGGGGACCATGTAGAAGTCCAGAACACTGGAAACTGTGGAATCTACAAGAGACCATAATGAAGTCTCCTAGTAATGGGGGAATAAAAGCAAGGCTTCCAGCAATAAGACTGGGAGATCCCACCTGGACACGAAACCCTCAAACTACAATATGTCCTGCCTGCAAGATGTGCTGGGGAAATGGTGGCACAAAATTTGTGGGAGAGGCCAACCAATGACTGGTCTAAATTGAGGCCCACACTCACAAGAGGGAGCCCATTCCATATACTGCATTGATAGCCAGGAACCAGAGACTAAGGATAAAACCAAATATGACTGACAAAAAACAAAAACAAATGAAATTATCCCCAATGATATTCTACTAGCCCAATTTTCATCAGAGAGGCCTTGTCTAGCAACTGATGGGAACAGATGCAGAGACCCACAGCCAAACACTAAGTAGACAAAGGCAGGCAAACCCCACAGAAGAGGGGGAGGAAGGATTCTAAGAACACCACGAGAACACAGCCCACAGACTTGAACTATGAAGGCCTCACAGCAGTTCCCAGAGACTGAAGTGACATTAAGGGACCCTGTATAGTTTTGAGCTAGGTATTCTACATATACGCTATTGTTGTATAGCTTGGTGTTATTATAGGACTCCTAACAGTGGGAATGAGGGGGTATCTCTAATAATTTTGACTATGCTTGGGACCCTTTTTCTCTTACTGGGGCACCTCATTCAACATTGATGTGAGGATTTGTGCCTAGTCTTATTGTAATTTGTTATGCCATGTTCTGATGATATCACTGGGAGGTCTGCTCTTTTCAGAAGGGAAACAGAGGAGCAGTGAATTGGGGGGGGGAGGCAGGTGGCAGGGTGGAGGGACTGGGAGAAGTGGAAGGAGGGGAAACTGCTGTCAGGATGTAATATATGTAAAGAATAATTTTTTAAAAGGCTAGTTCTGATTGTGCAAATGGTACATATTTTTCAAATGTACCTATGTCAGTCTTTATCAAAAATAATAACTAAGGACCTCCTATATAAAAATCACCCAAGGATTGGGGCTCAAAATGAAGATGTTTAATAACCAACTAATTAGTATTTCTGGTACTGGCACCCAGGAGTCTCAGGTATTTTTCTACTGGCTGACATGTGAAAAGCATTGCTATAGATAACCTTTCTTAACCTTTTCATGATTCTCAAGTCCCATTTAGCAGTCTGGTGAAGATTCAAAGCTGTATTTCTTCTCAGAAACCTTTTATAAATGCACAAAATAAAATACAAAGGGACATAAAGTAACCCAAACATACTGAAATACAGTCATCAAAATATTTTCAAATCATATTGTACACAGTCATTTTCATGCCTTTTGTCAACAATTTAAATGAAGAGATCTAACAGATGCCCTAATATGACCATAATTTAAGGTATTGAATGAGCATAAAGAATGTTTTGGGACATTTGCCATGATTTTAATGGGATATAAAATTATCTTTAATTTCTATTAGTGACAAAGCTACAGATATTACTATCTATGATTTTTTGCCTAGTTCATAATGGAAGGAAATGCTACATTTCTATGGGAAGTGAATGAAAATAATAACATGTTTTTCCTAACCCAGTTTCAGAGGTTTCAGGTTTAGAAACTGTGGCTTTGAGATTGTAACAAGGTAATGCAGATAATAGCGAGGGTGTAATTAAGTTAGGAACTGGGATTGAGATACGAGGATCAAATCTTTAGAAGTCAGGGAGCCACAATATTTGGTACTATTAAAGTTACTGAAGGAGGAGTCAGGTGACTAAACAACTGTCTCTGCATTGTCTGCCTCCTCACTGATGGGTTTGGCTGCTTGGTCCTGCTTGTACGCAGGTAGGTTTATATGCACAACTTTGCTGTTATGGCTTCCCCTTGCACCTAGGTTCTTTCAGAGGGTATCTATGGAGAAGAGTTTATATTGTTGCTCTGTGTGTGTCTGCATATTTTGTTTGTTTGTTTGTTTGTTTGTGCGTGCGTGTGTATGTGTGTGTGTGTGTGTGTGTGTGTGTGTGTGTGTGTGTGTGTGTACAGGCATGTGGGTACACCTCTGGAGAGCAGAGATCAACATTAAGTGTCTTCTTAAATTGCTTCTTGACCTTAGCTTTTGATTCAAGGTCTCGTACTGAACCTAGAGCTTGCTGACTTGGCTGGACTGACTGGTCAGCAAGCCCCAAGGGTCCTTTTGTCTCTGCTTCCACAGTACTAGGATTACAGGTGCATGCATGTTCGGCTTTTCCAGGGATGTCATGGGTCCAAATGAAGGTCCTCATGCTTGTTTTGTAAGCACTTTAATGACTGAGTTGTTTTGCCTGCTCCTGATTGTTACTGTTTTATTGTTCTAAAAGAAGAGCACTTTCTAAGACGTTGAAAGAGATCCTTGCATAGGAAATCTGAACATACAGTAGTAGTGGTAGACTTTGGAACAGGCTATTTTTTTAAAGCAGTAAGAAATATAAAGTACTTGGTGTATGTAGTGGGTCAGTAGGAGAGGCAGTGGATGACACAGGAGGAATAGAATAAACTAAGTCCTGAAAGCACCTTCTGAACACATGTATGATGAATTTGGGTTCCAAAAAGGAGTTAGAGTTAGTGAGAAGCCAAGAAAGAGAGAAAGGGAGAGAGGGAAAAGAGAGCCATGGTATGGCAGTATTTGGATCAGACCAGACTCATAACTGCATCCCTTCAACTCCTACCAGGAGCATCCACCACTTCTCCTTGCCAACTTCATGTTCTCAGTTTTTAACCCACTGATCTCAAGCAGTGCTTCCAGTATGGGCATGGATATAGGGCCATCCATGGGCACATGGGTAATGTACCAAGTGCCATATTCCAGAAGAAAATTGACTCTTCTTCAGTAGCCATCAACTAAAGATAAATCTTTTCCTTGGGGTGGGGCCTCATGAGCCCTTATTCTACCCATGCTTGAATATTTCCTGGCTTGATCTTCTGTATATCTTGTGAAAGCAACCACAGCAGCTATGAGCCTCCATGTGCATTGACCCCAGCATGTTCAGAAAACACTGTTTTGCAGCTGTCCTCCACAACCTCTAGCTCTTATAATCTCTCTGTCCCTTCTTCCATGGTGATTCCTGGGCCTCTTAGAAGAATGTATAATATAGATTTCCCAACTAGAGCTGAACACTCTGTAGTCACTTTTTCTCTGCATTTTGACTAGTTGTGAATCTGTATTAACCACCATCATTGCAAAAAGAAGTTTCTCTGATGAGGGGTAAAAGCTGCTATCAAAATGGAGGAAGACAAATCACTTTCAAATCTTTGTCAAGAACCCAGTTGGGAAAACTGTGGCTCTCTGAAGCAGGGCAATGATCATCAGACTTCAGAGTAAAAGGAACAGATATAAGAGACGTTAATGGTTGAATTACATGTGTCTCATAAAGAAGAGGACTTTGGGGATGTCTTTGAATTTCTAGCTTGAAGTTCAGATGAATGGAAAGACTATTAACAGATCTCCCAATCATGAGAGTCACGGCAGGTTTCTAGAATAGTAATACTTTAAATAGGTACATGATGTGTGAAATTCCTTTAGAAATGGACATATTTTTGGCCTAATGGAAATTATGACATCATTAGGTTTTAGAGTATGTAGAGTTAGGCATTATATGGTCTTTTAAAGTGCCATTTTGATGAAATGTCAATCAATAACTATCCCACAGATAATTGTAGTTGTATCCTTCATTTTATTTGTGTTAAAGTTTCTGACAACATCAGATATCATTGTCGTCTTATATCAAAAGTCTAGATTTTTTTGATCTTCTCTTGCTTTTCTACTATGGCTCCTGGAAGACAGAGAAGGATTATAATTTTATGTGAGAAAGAAGCAATAGAAGCATTTGTGTGGCTTTCACAATAGTTCTATGATATGGAAACTACTCTCAGTAACTAGTATGTATAGAAAGCTAACTGGATACCTGAAGCCATCTCCATATTTATTTTTCATTCAGGTTTTCTAGTCTGAGGTAAGGGTTAAGATTCATAGTAAAGTGGGATATTAAAATGCAGATTCACTTTTACTAGAACTTGGGGGATATTGTGTTTGTCCTTGGTGCTCCTTTCTCCTCTACCTGGATATTCTCAATTCCTTTACATGGTCCCTTTGTGTTAGGTCATGGTTTGGTCACACTTCAGTATCTTGACTAGACTTTCCCTCTATTTCAGAGATGTTTATCCATTGGTGTGTATCTTTCTTAAACTTGTGGATTAAGATATGCTGTAACTTTCAAGAACAATTATAGCTTAAGAGGATTCCTAGGACAGTGATTTAACCAAAAGAAGTTACTCAAACTATAGAAACCATTGAAGAAGAAGGAAGGAAACTTAATGGAGAAGGAGAGTAGAACACACAATGATGCAAAAAGTGAAAACAGGGGAGATTTAATGAGGGGTGATGGGAATGTTAAGATGAAGGTGAATAGTGAAGAAGCACAAAAAACACTAAGGATGTTTGGAAAAGTCATAGAGAAAACTATTAATTTATAAACTTATGAAAAATATATAGATGGCTTAATTTTAATTAATGTCCATACAAGAATAATGCTCATCCTAGAAGCCACTGACTATCCAACAAATGTCCAATGCCAGGAATTGGGTATTTTCCTTAATGTAGTTAGTCAGGAGGATCCAAAAAAATCTCCAAATAATACAGGCTATTGACATCTCTCTTGGTTTCCTGATGGAACCAGATGGTAAGACCCTATTGCTGAACACATCATACACTTTGGTCACTGGATTTGTAGAAATCAAGCTGTTACCTGGAATCCTCTTCCCTGATGGCCAGTTGTGGTGATATTTTAATTGTTCTGAAACATGATTTTATTTGTATGTTAATAAATAAAGTTTGCCTGGAGATCAGAGGTCATTAGCGAGCCAGAAACAGAAGTCAAGCAGTGGTAGCACACACCCTTAATCTGATCAAATGGCAGGCAGTGTCTCTGTGTGGTCAAGGACACAGCCAAGTGTGGTGACATGAACCTTTAATCCCAGTACCAACCATAGAGACCTGGAGGTGATGAGGAAGTCATGTGGTTGGGTTTAGAGCCAATGAGAAGGCAGAACAGAAAGTAAAAAGACAAGTCAGACAGGAAGAAACTCTCTCTCAGGGGAAGCGATGGTAGTAAGTGATAAGCTAAAGGTAGTCTTGACTTTTTGCTAGAGCTTTGATTTCTTGAGCTTTTAACTCTGTATTTGGCTCTGTGTTTCTTATTTAATAGGACTGTTTAGAAATTTGTCTAGAGCTAGTTTTCATAGTATTGGACCGTGCTATGCAGGCTGTCATTAGAAAACAATTATTAACAGACTTACTCATCTGTGGACTCTGTGAACTGCAATAATGACCAATCTGACATGACTTGCCCAATGGTGCAAGAATGACACAAATATTTTGAGAGTAACCAAAAGCTGTCTGATTGGATTTAAGTCCAACTAAGTTGGAGAGAACCCATGCCAGGACTGTTTAAGAACCCATGGTTAGAAAAGTCATAGACTTTAGGGTAGAACCCATTGCTATTCTACTAAATTGATAAAATAACCAACTGTCTTCTCAATATGTATTCTTGTGCCCATACAATATTATAGCTCTCATGAATTGTTGAATCCAAGATTGCAAAAAGCACAGGGACAAATAGCCAATCGAATGGAAGCACATGAATTATGAACCAAAGGCTGTGGAGCCCCCAGCTGGATCAGGCCCTCTGGATAAGTGAGACAATTGAATAACTTGATCTGTTTGGGAGGCACCCAGTCTGTGGGACCAGGAGCTGTCCTTGGTGCATGAGCTGGCTGTTTGGAACCTTGGGCTTACACATGGACACATGCTCAGCCTGGAAGGAGGAGACAGGACCTGCCTGTACTGAATCCACCAGGTTTAAATGAGTCCCCAGGGGTGTCTTGGTCCTGGAGGAGATGGGAATGGAGGAGAGGGGCTGTGGGGAAGGTGGGGGTGGGCGCGGGATGGGGGAGGACAGTGGAACCCATGGCTGATGTATACAATTAAAACAAATAATAATAATAATAATAATAATAATAATAATAATAATAACAATAACAATATTATAGCTCTCACCACTCATCAAAGAAGCATCTTTTTGCAGTAGAAGGAAGTTATGACAGAGAACCACAACAGGTCAAAATGCAGAGAACAACTGATTAGGAAGGCTCAATACCCAATTGGGATATCCACAAACCCCATTTTTCCCCCACAGGGCTTAATTATAAGAGGCAGAAGACCAGATCTGTAAAATAGTGTCTTCCAGACATAGCAGCAGTGTTGTACACATGAACTCTCAAAAGATATGGTTATCTACACAAGGCCTGTACAAGAACAAATTAGTCAACATTCTAGCAGAGGTGCATCAAGGGATTATAATCTTCTTCTCCTAGTTAAAGAGCTGCAGATAGTTGATAACTGTTGTGGGAGGAAGAGTCAGGTAGGTTGTCAATTCTCCAGTGGTCATCCCTATACCTATGTTCATATGGACAATATTAATTGAGTATATTAAAACATAGCTGGCATGGATTTGAGAGGAGGATGTGGGGTAGAACCAATAGTATTTGAGTGGAGGAATAAAGGGTATATATAAGCATAATTCATTGTAGTTCCTTTTATGGTTCCTATTCTAATTTTATCACACACAAATGTAGGATCTGCATATGAGAGTAAAGATTTCTTTCTGAATCTATTTCACTTGACATAATTTCATAGTGGTGAATAAAAAACACACATGAGTGAAAGATAAATATAAAAGAAAATGTATTAATTTAGAAAAAATCAAATGGAATAGTGAATAAAATTATATATGTCATATCAAATAAACTTGTAGTGGATTTAGTGAAGGAGAGCTTATGAGTTACTTTTGAAGATAGTGGTAAAATTGGGATAGAAGGTAGTAAACTGAGTAAACTGAGTAAACTCAGTAAACTGAGATCACAGGCATGATACTCCATGGGGCCTAGAATGATTTATATACTGTGTGTTGTAATGGTTAGTTAAATAAACTAGCAAATCTGTCCAGGAGAAATATTAAGCATGTTTGTACGTGTGTATGAGTACTTTTTTTTTTTTTACATATTTAAAGATGTTGACTGCAATACAAATTAATTATTCAAAGATTAAAGCCTATTCTTCAGTGAGCCCCATAATGAAGAAGTTCCATGACTCTTAACAAAGAACCTGGTATGGGAGTCTAAGTTGTCCATTCATTCCCATGTGAGATGTGAAGGTGATCTTTTTTTCTCTCTTTTTATTTTATTTAACACATATTTTTTCATATGTTATGTCTTGATTATGGTTTCTCCTCCTGCTGCTCCTCCCAGTTCTCCCCACTTTCCCTCCTATCTAGATCCACCTCCTTTCTGTATCTCATTAGAACACAAACAGGCATCCATAGGATAATAATACAATACTATACAATACAATGCAATACAATAGATACAATAAAAGTAAACAAATCACAATAGACAAAACAAACTGAAGGAAAACAGCCCAAAGAAAAAGCACAAGAAACAGATACAGATGCAGAGACCCCTCATTATGAGACAAGGAACCTCCAAAGCTGCTATTAAATGTATTTTATATTGGCTATCTATTGCTTGGAATGAGGCCTACCATTAAGAATGGTTTGTTTCCCCAGTGAGACTTCCTTGGTGAAAACTAGTTTTTCGATTGCAAGTGGCTATCAATTGGAGATAGCATCTAGGTTAGAGACTGGGGCATATGTACACTTTTCCTTTCACCACTAGGATCCCATCTGCTACAGACTCATATAGACCCATTGCATGCACCACACTATCTATGAGTTCACATATATTCCAACTCGGTTGTGTCTAGAAGGCCTTGATTCCTTGGTGCTCTCCATCCCCTTTGACTCATATACTCTCCACGCCTACTCTGAGCCTTGAGGGAAGTGATTTGACAAAGTCCTACCATTTAGGACTGTTTTCCAAGGTCTCTCACTATCTGTATTGGCTGTGGGTGTCTGTATTTGTTCCTATCTGCTGCAGTGGGTTGCTTCTCTGATAATAGATGAGCAATACAGTGATCTATGAGTATAGCAGGATGTCATTAGGAGTCATTTTATTTCTATGTTTCTTTACTAGAACTGCAGTATTTGGTTATAGCCTAGGTCCCTGGGCTATCTCATCTCAGGTTCTTGGTCATTAAAGCAGCATTGGGTGTGGGTTCTATCTTGTGAAGTGTGCCCTAAATCAAATCCAATATTTGTTGGTTGCTCCTGCAAACTTTATTCCACTATTGCACCAGTTGTGTCTTGCAGTAAGGACAACACTATATATAGAAAGGTTTGTAGCTGGGTTGGTGTTAATGTTTCCTCTTGCTAGTAGAGTCCAGAGTATCTTCCTGTATGAATGACACCAGCATGTAGTGGTGAATGTTCCATGTGGGCACGAGCTTGACTTCTTCATGTTCAATGAGCTGTGTAGGTGTTATCTTCAGTAATGGGGCCCTGCTGTCAGTTTGTGGAAGGCAACATATAGTCTTGACAACAGCCTAGGTTGTTCTGTGGGACCCATTTAGCCAAGAGCTTAATTAGTTGTAACCTAATCCTTGTGTTGAAAGCTTCATTTGGTGAAAAGAGATGGCCAGTCGGGGCACTGTCTCCCCCCAAAATTTGACAATTTCATTTATATGACCTTCATATGTGTATATTTTAGAAAGCATTTGCTGTACTAGGTCTCTATAATATCCCTCAAATGGCCCTTAATTTTATCTGTATCTCCCTGTATTACCTCCATCATCCCTCTCTCCCCCTCTACTTGATCCTCCTGTTCCAGTAGCCCTGTCCATCCATAACTATTTATTCTGTCTGTCCCTTCTACCCAGTCCGCTACTTTACACCTAACTTATGTGGTTTTATGGATTGTAGCATGGTTATCAATGAATAAATAACTAATATCCACATATAAGTGAACACATACCACATTTGTCCTTCTGGGTCAGTGT
This sequence comes from Onychomys torridus, assembly GCF_903995425.1. Taxonomy (NCBI): domain Eukaryota; kingdom Metazoa; phylum Chordata; class Mammalia; order Rodentia; family Cricetidae; genus Onychomys; species Onychomys torridus. Next base: position 119,893,405 of record NC_050466.1, read on the forward strand.
TAAACTACTCAGGATGTTTTTTTGTTTTTTGTTTATTTTTTTTACTAGTTCCATTAATTTACCTGTGAATTTCATGATTTCATTTTTTAAACAGTTGTGGAATACTCCATTGTGTAAATGTACCACATTTTCTTTATCCATTCTCCTGTTGAGAGCCATCTAAGTTGTTTCCAATTTCTGGCTATTGTGAATAGACCAGTAATGAACATGGTTGAGCAAGTGTCTCTATGGTAGGATAGAGAGTGCTTTGGGTATATGCCCAAGAGTGGTGTAACTGGATCTTGAAGTAGATTGATTCCCCTCTTCTGAGAAAGTGCCACACTGATTTCCATAGTGACTATATGAGTTTGCACTCCCATCAGCAATGGAATAGTGATGACCTTCATATCTTCACCAGCATGAGCTGTCTCTTGTTTTATTGATCTTAGCCATTCTGATGGGTTAAGATGATATCTACATGATTGATTTCTTCGTGTTATGTTAGATTTCTAAATCTTGGCGAGTCCCATTGTATTTTGATAGTAATCCTGTGATCAGAAGTCTATTGTAATGGCATTTGGGAAGAGAAATTCATAATAAAAAATTATCAGTGAGAGAAAAGAAAAATGCAAACAAAACCCTTTCAATGATGTGTAATACAAGATGCAAAGAAAGGTAAGGCTGAGATGATAGAGATCCTCATTAAAATTAAAAGCTATGTAAAATGGGGAATAGTATAAAAGGCAATGCAACATAAATCATTATCTATAGGACTAATTAAATGACAGAGGCACTACTGTTGGTCAGTTCATGCTGTATGTAGAATAAAGTAATTTTTTTGCTATAGGTATCTGACATGAATCCTAGCAATTGAACACTGACATCAAGTATGTGACTTGTTTTAATACATGTCTCATAACAGTACAGAACTAGAAGCTACAACACTCTCCAAAATATTGGTAAATCAAACTTTATGGTGTAGAAAAAGAAGACACATTTGCTGTACCTATTCAGAAGTAGGAATCATAACCAAATTCTATTTTGTTACAGAATTTCAGTTAGCATAGGCTATATGGAAAAATTATGAGTTTTACCATCTGGGAAAGATTAGTGAAGATTGGGCACAGTATAGTGGTGCACACTTTTAATCATAGCAGTTGAGAGACTGAAGCTGGAGGGTTGCTGCATGTTTAAGTCCAGTGAGTTTGACACCAGCTCACTGGGGTGACATGGTAAACGGTGCCTCAATCAAAAAATAAATATAAAAACAACAACATATCTTCCACTAAGAAAGAAGAAAACAAAGACTTGGGAAGTCAAGTGTTACCAACAAACAAGATTTTATTAATTACTTTTTATGTAAATGATACTATTAGGTATGATATAGAATATTCATGTACAAATAAACTAGAAAAAAAGTGTTGAATAATATTTACAAGTATACTGAATAATCACATGGAGAGGATGTGCAACAGAAATGTTGAACTGTGAGATCTTGTGAAATAATGCAAACCAGGAAACACACAGGAAGAACTGTACATTTATATGGTGCTTGGAACATGACAAAAGTTATACAGGTGAGGAGGTAGAGGGCAAGCCTGTTTAATATTCTGGAAAGTAGACAATACTTGGAATATCTTTAAGACTGAAAGCAGCGGAGGGCAGCTGAAGCATAGAAAACAATGGGGAATTTGATTGGAAGTGAGACTAAGGCAGAGAGTGAGGCACTTTGTAGGACTCATTATGCTTTTAACCTTTGTTCTGAAGGAACTAGGAAGCCAAGAACAATTTTACAAACATATGGCTGAGAGGAAGCCCATTACTGTAGAGTAAACTCTTATTTTGACTTAAATTTATTTCCAGCTGATACATAATACTAAAATTTGTGCTTGGGCTATAGCTCAGTGGTAGGAGTGCTGACCTAGCAAGCACAAAGTCTTAGGTCTCATCTCCTGTACCAAAACCCAAAAATGTAAACACAATAATGGGGTACTATATGGTATTTGATAAACAGAAACTATTTCATGTTTGAAGCTGATTAAATATATGTATCTGTTCAAATATGACCCGTAATCTCTTCCCTGTTTTTAAGACAAGGTCCTGCAACAAAGCGCAGGTTGTGTAATCCCTAATGGCTTTGAATTTGTGGCCCTCTTTTCTTAGGCTCCCAAGTGCTGGAATTGTTGATATTTATCATGAATGACTGTTGATTTAAAAAAATTACCTTGTTATGGTAAAAACATTTAAAAAGCCTTTCATCCATCTTTCTGAAATATGCAGGAAGTTACCATTATCTATAGTCACTGAACTGTATAATAATAGCATTTCAGAATTTCTTGAAGCTATGTAGCTGCAAGTTTATTAAAAAGACAAAACATTGAAATAAGTATTGGCAAGGATGTGGAGAAAAGACATGGTATACAACTTGGACAATTGTAATAGGCAACTGATTCTATTTTGTTATCCAGTTTATTTCCCATGTATGACTACCAGACCATGCTCAATAGTATTTCATCTTGACTGTGTTTGATGAAATTTAAAAATCTAATAAGATTTTCCAAATGGTACGTTCTGCAAGAGATTCTGGCTGAGTTGATATTATGGCGTATTTTAATTATATATACATATATAAGAGTATATATACATATATATGAGTATATATATATATACATATATATATATATATATGTTTGAAGATCTTGGTACTAATTTGAAATGGGTATTAGTAAATCAAGTGAGAAGTTTATAATTCATATACCATATAGAAAATACATAGGAGAGGGAGAGGGAATGTATGAGCTAACTCATTATCAAGGTGGACTATAATTAATACTCAGTAGTTTTGCCTTATGTTATCAAGGAATGGAGTTATTGAGGTGATTTGGTTAGTTTTCTTTTGTTTTATCTTGAATAAAGAAACACATTAATCAAACCTTAGTACTTTATTTTACTAAAACACCATGGCCCTGAACCAGCCACTATACAGATTCCATTAATGAAATTATGCCATTTATGAAACTATGCCATTTTGAGTATCCTGTGCCCCCTTGAAGGGTATCTCACACAATAAATCTTGATTACAATAGTTATCCTCTGCTTGTTTGCACCTCACTTCCTTGGAAAAAGAACACATTCAGAAGAAACTCCTTTAATAGGGCCTTGAAAACATAGACAGGCTGCCTTGTAATATTCATACTTCCTTAATTGCAATATTGAGTATGTGTCTTTAATGGGTCTCCTATGGCAGGTGTATTGTCTTTCTTTTTCCTCCTGGTATTGCTGTAATATTTCCACAGAACAGCAGAGGGTACTGTGAATATATCCTGATAGAAGGTGTGAACAGGAAGAAAAATATTTGCTCCTGCTTTGGTTCATATTCTAGGAAAGTTTCCCAGAATGTGATTCTTTTTTTTTTTTCTAAGCTAAAATAACTAACATAATTTATTTCCCTTAGGATCATTAACTTGCATATTCACCCTTTATTCACAGTCCTGGGGGTGAAACCCAGGACCTTACACATGCTAGATAGTCACTCTATGATTGATCCCTTCATTTTATTTTGAAAGAGTCTTGCAAAGTTGCTCAAACTGACCTTGAACTCCCTCTAGCCAGGAAGGCCTCAAACCTGGAATCTTCTTACATCAGCCTCTCTAGTAGTAGCTGTGATTGTAGGCCTATGCCACCAGGCTCAGTGTTGTGGTTATTTTTTGTTGCTTGTTGTTGTTTAATATAGGGAGATGATGTTAAGTCACTAGCAATTGATGAAGAGTGTAATTTGTGTCAATGAGTAGTAGATAGGTTGTATCTGAGCTTTCCTTTCACTATACATCCCTGAGGATCAATACAGGCCCTTGAGGAAATTGTCTATGTGAGGCTTTTTGATAATGAGTATAAAGCAAATCTTATTGGTCCATGTGAGATCTCACTGCAAACTCAGTGTTGGTGCTTTAGTTTGATGAGATTGCTTAGAGGGGTGAGCAGTGAATCCCAGAGGGTAGAGCTCACAAATGTATACCTTTTCTACTGTGTCAATGGCAAATACATAGCTGGAGAGTATGGAGGTGTCTCCTTTTGATAATGGGAAAAGCAATGTTTAGGAACCAACCATTCTTTGTATATTTTCAGGAAAAACTATTGTGACTTTTCTTATTTCATTTTTAACCACATTGTTTTATTATTTTCTGTTATGATGGATTTCTGAATTAGATAGTGATCAAAAAATTGTTTACTAGAACTTTTGTTTGAGTCTTGGGTTTCTTTTTTATTGAAAATAGATTCTTCTTTCATACAATACATCCCCACTGCATTTTTCCCTCCCTCCACTTCCCCTAGTTCCCCCATACCTCTCCTCTGTCCATATTTTCTCTTCATTTCCTCTTTAGAAAAGGGCAGGCCTCCAAAAGACATTGGCCAAACATGACAACAAGATACACTAAGACAAGACAAAAGCCCTCATATTGGGGCTGGATGAGGCAATCCAATAGAGGAAAAGAGTCCTGAGAGCAGGCAAAAGAGCCAGAGACACCCCTACTCCCACTGTTAGGAGTCTCACAAGAACACCAAGTTAACATCCATAACTTATATGCAGAGGACCTGATATAGACCCATGTGGGCCCCATGCTTGCCATCCCAGTCTCTGTGAGCTCAGGTGAGCCCTGCCCAGTCAATTTGGTGGGCCACGTTCTCCTGGTGTCCTCCAACCCCTCTGACTCCTATAGTCTTTATTCTGCCTCCTCTTTGTGGTTCTCTATTTTCTGAGGGGAAGGCCTTAATGGAGAAGTCCAATTTAGACTCTCCCTCTGCATAATGTCTATCTGTGTGTCTCTGCATCTGCTCCCATATACTGCCAGAGGAATCCTCTCTGATAATGACTGGACAAGCCACCAATCTACAAGTATAGCAGAATATCATTAGGAATCTCTTTCTTTCTCTCTTTCTTTCTCTCTTTCTTTCTCTCTCTCTCTCTTTCTTTCTCTTTCTTTCTTTCTTTCTTTCTTTCTTTCTTTCTTTCTTTCTTTCTTTCTTTCTTTCTTTCTTTCTTTCTTTCTTTCTTTCTTTCTTGCCAGTGGTGTTTGATTCTGGGTTATCCAATCTCCAGTTCCTGGCCATCCAGGCTATGTGGGGCATGGGCTCCCTCTTGCAGTGTGGGTCTCAGGTTAAACTAGACATTGGTTGGTTACTCCCACAAGTTCTGAACCACCATTGCCCCAGGACATCATCTGGCAGGCAGGACAGGATGTAGGTGGCAGGTTTTGTGGCTGGGTTAGTATCTAGATTTTTTTTTCTCTGTAGCTTGTAGAGTACCTTCTCATGCCAAAGGTGTCTTAGGTTTCTTTACATTTTTATTTTATTTGTTTGAGTGTGTATGTGTGTACCTATGTGTGTGTGTGTGAAGGTTAGAGGACAAGTTTTAGGGGTTGGTTCTTTCTTTTATCATGTGGGTCCAAGAATCAAATTCAAGTTGCCAGGCTTGATGGCAAGCCCCTTTACCTGCTCACTCATCTTGCTGGCCCAAGATTCAACTTGCTTTTCTAAGTCTTGTATTTTGTTTGTTTGTTTTGTTGTTTTTGAGACAGAGTTTCTCTGTGTACTCTTGGCTGTCCTAGAACTTAATTCTGTAGACCAGACTGGCCTCAAACTAGAAGAGATCTGCCTGAGTATGCCTTCCCAGTGCTGGGGTTAAAGGCATGTGTCACCACCGCCCGGCCAAGTCTTGTATTCTTAATCCCTTGAACTTGGTTTTACATTTGAATTTTTGTGTTTAGCTACATCCTAAGATAATGTCTTGGTGATATTTTACTTGTGAATAGTAAGGGAATTATATTGCAATTTGTTGAAGACTGTTCTGGGTTAAAGGGAATAGCAATAGCTTCACCTCTGATATTTGGTCTTGCTGGCTGTCATCTGTTCAGAATCATCCATTCTGAATATACAGCAGTTCCAAAGCAAATATAGATATAATCCTAGAGCACCAACAAACAGACACTGGCTAGGCTTAGAAGACAGAATTGAGGGCAACAGTGTTCTGGAACTGGCTTGTTCTGGCTAGTAACAGATGTTTGTACCCATTTTTTTTAAATGCTGTATTTAATGACATACCAGTGGTACACTGAGATCAGCTACAGTAGTTATATTTATATCATAGGAATTTGCAATGGCTACCAATCAAGGCTTCTGGAACTTTGTTGTGAAGAGCAGATTGTTAAATACATATTAGCACACCACTGACTAAGACCATTAACTCATTCACCAAATTGACCTGATATTTCTTTCTAGTTCTGGAACTAGTATTGGTCCAAACCTTCATAGTTTTTAGGGGGAAAAGCTAGAGAAATAAGACATTTCAAATCAATACTTTTTAAACTGAGTAAGAAACAGCTAAGTCATTTGAAGGATAAAGGGCCAGGATGGGGCTGAATTGCCATTCAGTTTCTTGCATTTATAGAAGTGTTTGTTATCTAACAGGCTGATTCCAGGTGCTAGCCATTTACTGTAAGTAAGAAATACAGAATCTTTTGTCACTGGAACAATTTCCCAAACAAGTACCTTCCTGTCCATTCATGGCAAAAGGATGAGAAGAACAAAAGGAGTCTTCAACTAGAGTATACTCTGTAAGTGCTTCAACTCTTTGGCAGGCACTGATGTAGTTCATGTGTATCCATCCCATCCCTGCAGTTTCTCTTTGCTTAATGACTGTCAAAATACTGTATAAATAGACAGTGATATTGAAGATGGCAATTTCCGTAAACTGTCTTTTTCTATCTTTCTTTGGACAAAAAGTACTTCCTGGTTTTTTTTTTTTTTTTTTTTTTTTTTGTAAAGAATGCTTCAAACACCTGGGTTTTAGTGTTTTCTTTTTAGAATAAACATTCACTCTACTGGCAGTTAATATTTTGATTGTCAGAACACTTACAAAATACTTCTTGACTTTAAAGATGCTTTTGCTGATAAAATATTTATAAATAGATATAAGGATATTTTATTAAAATCATTCTAAAAATCTAGCAAAATTAAACAAAAATATGAGCAAAGCTATTTACAGAAAAATAAATTATCAAAAAGGAGAAGGGATTTTTAACATATTTACTATACAGAAATGACACATATCTGAGGATATATACATGCTCACCCTGTCTTAAAGATTATTCAATGTATATATGTATTGAAATGTTACCTAGTACCCCTTATTCATTTTTATGTTTTTTGACCCTGAGACGAAAGAATCTGAGCCTTCAAATTACATTTTTATGTTTTATGTGTCAGTTAAAAAATTCAAATTTAAAAAATCAATAAACATATAAACCATAAACTCACAACTAAAGCTACAATACAGATGAAAACAGTATATCATTGTTGGTTGAGAATGCAAAATAAATGCTCATTCATATTTTTTTGGTGGGTAGGACTATTAATTGATAGTCAGTTAATTGAAGAATATTTGGCAAATCTTTCAAAACAAAATCTAGTTATCTTTGGAACATCATTCTTCTGTGAGTTTATTATATTGAAATATGTTCATATGAACATTATACATTATGTACATACAAATATGGATATTCATTGTAAGATTGTCTTAGTGTTCATTAAACATTCTTATGGATGACTTATTTTTTTAGTTATGGACTAAAGCAGCAATATTGTATTTTGTATCCACTATAAAATATGAAGTGGGTTTATTTGTAGTAGTATATGAAAAGCTTTATCATATAATAAGTAAAACATGTTACCTAACAGAAGGTCTTATATGACATCATTTTGATTTAAAAACTCTATCACTTTTCTCTGTGTAGTAAATGAACATTTAATAAGAGAGTAGCACTTTGTGTTTAAACTGTATTGTGAAATAGTTTTAGTTGTATAGTGTTCTTCAAAATTGTGCTCCTCTACCAACAACATATTTTGGAATGACCACTATTTTTTCCCATTCTACTTTTTGTGAAATCTAGCCACCTACCAACATACTCTCCCATCCATTTATTAAACTACTTATCTCCCTACCCACCTAATTATGTTTTTATTGTGTGTTTAAACTATTTGTTTTTAAATTTATAGAAGCAATGTCTCTTTCTCTAAAACAAAAAAAATGAAACAAACAAGCAGCAAAAATGATATAATTAGAGAAGGTATAAAGGAAAACACTGCAGCAGAGGCCCACTCATTGGAAGGAAAGAAAAACACTGTCATAAATTCTGTTCTACTGGACACTTTTGTTCCATTAAATACAATGTTATTTTTTAGTATAACATTTGTCTTATGTCAGCATTGTTTTATTATTATAATATGCCCAGATCATGTTCATGGTCTCTTCTGATTATTTTTCCTGTCTTCCTCTTTCTTTGGCTATCTGTGTCACACGAAGAAGAAACTCATAGTAGCAATTTTTTCAATTATTGAAAATAGATTTTATTTTTACATAATATATCCTGATTATGGTTTCCCCTTCATCTACTCCCAGTTCCTCCCTACCTCTTTTCCCATCTGAGTCTACTCCTTTTTTGTCTCTTATAGAAAACAAACAGCCTTCTTCTAAGATATAACAATACAATACAATATATAGTAAATTAAATAGAATAGGATTCAACAAAAACTAACATATGAGAATTCGATAAAACAAAGAAAAGAGCCCAAGAAAAGGCACAACAATTTGAGAGCCATTCACATACACTCAGGAATCCCATAAAAACACCTGGAAGCCATAATGTATGCACAGAGGACCTGGTGCAGACCTGTGCAGACCTTGTGTATGTTCCCTGAGTCTCTGAAAAGTCGCAGTAGCAAATTTAACTAGGACACAGTATATAATTTTGGATATTTGAGTGAACTGGGAAAGTCTTTTAAGAAGAGCAAATGAATACAGGGTAATTTGCTTCAAAAAGTTAGCAGAGCAAAATAGGAAAGAGAGGAGAGAACCAACGAGGAAGTGTGGGCCTTTGGACTACCACCTTAAATGCCACCAGGGAAGGCCATGTACAGTTTGGTGGTTTAGGAGTGGCTGACTTCAGGATCCAGGGTTACTGGGATTTTCCTGACACAATGAGATTGGAATAAACACATAGGCTTTAAATGCCAAAAATAAAATCTTACAGTTTAAAAGGATGGGAGCTTGAAATTATCATTTTACCATATTGATTTTAAACTTATGTGTAGGAGGCTTGACAATATTCCTAGATATTTGTATGTCTCCTTTAGTGTCCAGAGGAGCATGTGTAAATTAAGCCACGAAACTAGATCTCAAAAATATAACCAATCCAAATTCAAATGATTATGTTGTATGTAAGGCATACATCCACAGTGTAAAAGACACTATGGATTAAAAAGGCAAGGATGCAGTGGCATGTCTCAGTAAGAGTCATTTTGTTTAAGAGCAGGCTTCATTATGTAGCCTTGGCTGGCCTGGTGCTCACTAGATAGACCAGGCTGACCTTGAACTGAGGGAGATCCACCTACCTGACTCCCAACTATTGAGATTAAGGGTGTGTGCCATAAGGCTTCATTTCTTAGATAAAACAAGACCACTTGAGTGTGTGGGCACAGTCTGTGTCACTCGTTTCTGAAAGATCAAGAAAGTACAAAAATATCACTTAGTGGCTATATTATCTCTATGCTTTAGTCTCAACTTTTACAGTGTTTCCTCAAAGACTTTTCATTACTTTAATGGTCATCATGCCAACACATTACCTATGATAGACTGTCTATTTTTGAGAGTGCTGTCCTCATTGTTCTGTGACTGTTTCTAATTCATTCTCTGTACAGGAGCTAGAGTAACTTGTTTCAAAATGGATATATCACTACTTTGCATAAAATTTTTGTTTGCTAATTCTCTCAGGACAAGACAAGATGTGAATGCTTTTTACCTAATGGTATCTTATGGATCCTGACTACTTTATTTTTTTAAAACCATGCAACAAATCCTTTATTAGAATTTTAACAGAGGTTCAGCTATTACATTATTCAGTACTCAAACCAACTGTCCCTTTTGAAACAAAATTTACATAACCATCATATACTAGATTGGATCTCTAAGCATCATCTATATCTCCTTTGTGGTGATATTGTGTCCCCCAATATATTGTGCACCCTAATAAACTTATCTGGAGGTCAGAGAACAGAACAGCCAGTATATTAAACATAGGTTTAGGCAGTGGTAGCACACGCCTTTAATCCTAGCATTCAGGAGGCAGAGATCTGCCTGCATCTCTGTGAGTTCAATACCACACTGGAAACAGCCAGACATGGTGACATATGCTTTTAATCCCAGGAAGTGATGGCAGGAAGCAGAAAGGTATATATGGCGTGAGGACAAGGAATTAGAGTCCCTTTAAGCTTGTAGGCTTTTAGCAGCAATACAGCTGAGATCCATTTGAGTGATGACTCAAAGGCTTGCAGTTTTAGGAAACAAGATCAGCTGAGAAGTTGGCAAGGTGAGGTTGGATGTGGCTTGTTCTGTTTCTCTGATCTTTCAGCGTTCGCCCCAATACCTGGCTCCAGGTTTGTTTTTATTAATAAGACCTTCTAACAATTTGTGCTCCACTCCTTCTTATGCATACTATAATTATAATTAAATATTATAGTTGATTGTTTTATATGCAATTATCCCAATAGATTATTACCTGTGTGAAAACAAAGATATGTATATCCTTGTCACAATATTATAGCCTTTGTGTCCACTGGTATAAATAGTTTATTTTCTGTATATATTGAGTGAATCAAATTAAGGGGTATTCAAATTGTCTAATGTGTGGAAGGGAATGAAATAGCTTTGTGAGTCTCTGACATAATCCAGCACTTGGCTCCTAAATTTAATAATCAATAGTTTATTTCTGATCATAAAAAGACCAAGGAGTCCATTGGTAAATTAAGGAAACACCAGTCAGTATTCCAGCATGGATGGGCAGAGAGTACACAAGGCCACACTCCTGGTTGAGAAGCTGTAAGTTGTCAAAAGGTGCTAAGGGATTGATAGGTTTTTTTTTCCTGAAACAAATTCTCACTCAATAGATTGTCCATGCTTAAGTGGCCAGTCCTACACCCGAATTGACAGATACTAAATAAAAATGTGTATTCAGATATTAGCTCTTTTGTTAAAGCTCTGGGGAACAAAAATTATGAAATGTAGAATTTGTGTTCTTCAAATCCAATCACAAAGTAGCTGGTTACCCCCAAACAATGGTGCCACTATTGTATCCATAGAAATATCTTGTCTGGAAAGTCAGTATTATAGTGTTCAACACTGAATAAGATTATTGATGCCCTTTTCACCCCCAAAGCCTGGATATAACCTACTGGCACCATGAATTCTGGCCAGTGGAGTAGAGGCTTCCAGGTTAATTCCCATGTTGTTTGTATTTGTGTTGTATCCTCAGTGTGTAGTCCCTTTAGCAATACTAGTTCTGATGGATATTAAAAATTTTCCAGCTCTACATCTGGAAGAGAATTAATATTTCAAATGTGTAATTAACACAACAACCAAAACATTAAAAACATAACCTAATTTAAAAAATGGACTATGGGTAGAAACAAAGAACTCTCAAAAGATGAAATACAAATAGTTAATAAACATTTTTAAAGTGTGAAACATCTTTAGTTATGAGGGAAATGCAAATAAAACTTCTTTGATATTCCATACACTCTAGTTGGAATGATTTCAATAAATGACAACAAATGCTGATGAGGATGTGGGGAAGGGGGAAACCTCATTCATAGGGATGGAAGTGTAAACTGGTACAGTGAATATATAAATAAGCATCAGGGTATCTCAAAAAGCTAAAAATAGTTATACCACTCCTGGCCATATACCTAAAGGACCCCATACCTTGAAACAGAGATAGATATACATCCATGTTCATTGCTATTTCATTCATAATAAAAAATGGAGTTGTGTAAATGTTCATCAAGTAATGAATGGATAGTGAAAATATTGCATAGCCACACAGCAGTATTCAGTTGTTTTAAAAATATTTTTTGAATTAATATTTTTTTAGATTTTGAGCTTATAAAATAATTGCATCATTACCCCTTCTATGGAAAGTGTTTCCTGAGAGCCAGCACAGAGAAGCTGTGTTCTAGAGGTGGCCACGGTTTAACCTTTCACTGGCAGCCAAACTTGTAGTGTAAGAATCATCCAGGTGGTACTGGTTTTGAGGTATGAAGGGGTCATGTATAGCAGCTGAGGCTTAGTGCTGTGAGAGGCCAGGAGAGGCCATTGGTGAAGGTACAACTACAGTAGCAGCTAAAGGTACATGGTAGAAGGAATCATGCAGAGAAGTTGAGGCTTGGCACCGTGAAGAGAGCCTATGAGAGGCTATTGGTAAAAGTGCAGTCCAGAAGCAGCAGAAGACCCCAGGATTTTGGAGATGCCAGTACCGTGGGATGACCACCAAGAACAGTATGAGTAGGGAGTGAGGGTGATATGAGCTTAGAAGACAAGCTGTGTGTGCTGTAGAGGGCAGAGGTGGAGAAGTTACCCAAGCCCTTTGGAGGAGCCCAGAAGATCATGAGGGAATCTCAGATATTGGATGTTGTTCTGATATAATTGTGACTGTGCCTTGGTATTTCCCTCCTGAAGTAAGGAAGTATTTAACTTACTTTTTAGTATACAGGAGCCCAGAGTTGAGAGACTGAATTTTAAAAGAGATTCTAGGTTTTAAAAGAGACTTTGGATTTTTAAAAGAGATTGAATTTTAAAGCTTTTGAACATGTAAAGACTGTGGGAATTTGTAAGTTTGTAAAATATTTTATATTGTAATGTTATTCATGTGTGATCTTGGGAGATGAACAAGAAAGTTTGTCATGTTGATAAGGGGTCAATTGTGCTGGCTAATTTTATGTCAATTTGACACAGAGTTATCTGAATGGAGAAAATGACTTCATAAGATACAGCTGTATGGCATTTTCTTAATTAGTGATTTGTGAGGGCCCAGCCTATTGTGAGTGTAGATACCCCTTGGCTGGTGGTTCTACAAGAAAGCAGGCTGAGCAAGCCATGTAATGGAGGACTCCTCCATAGTCTCTATATCAGCTCCTGCCTCCAGTTCCTGCCCTATTGGAGTTCCTGGCCTGACTTCCTTCAGTGATGAACAGTGATGTGGAAGTGTAATCCAGATAAACTCTTTCCTCCCCAGTGTGATTTTTGGTTATAGTGTTTCATCACAGTAATTGAAACCCAAACTAAGACAGGTATAATTTGTATAATTAATCTTTTATTTAATTTTTTTCATACAATGTATTTTGATCATAGTCTTTCTCATTTAAAAGAAAAAAACAACTCCCCAGATGAAAATAAAATTAGGCAGACTAAAAATAAAAACCAATAAGACAAAAAAAAAACTCCCTCCCCAAAGAAAACAAAACAAAAAGCCATCACACACACAAAAATCATGGAGTCTATTTTGTGTTCTGCAACTAATCCAGTGTGTAATATAATTTAAACTCATTTTGAACATTAAGGCTTCATCTTTTCCTAAATAATAAATAATATTGTAGATATTGCATATATGTCACTCTCTTACCTTACTGATTTATTATTATGTTATGAACATTCTCCATATTGTTACAATTTTACATACCTATCAATTATTAAATAATATTTCACCATATGGATATACTATAACTTAGATAACATATTAGTGCATACTAATTTCATTACTTTTTTTATTATTTTGTTCAGATACACTGGGTTACAGCTATACCTCTCTTGAGCATGAGCCTCCAAATATACTATATTCTACCATAGACATATGTGCAAATTCATGTTTATCATTGCTCTGTTCACAATAGCAAGGAAATAGAACCAGCATGTATGCTCACCAACAGAAAAACGGATAGACACAATGGAATTTTATTATGATGTTAGAAAACTTTCAGGAAAATGAATGGAACATGAAAAGATTATATTAAGTGAATTGGCCTAGTCTCAAAAAGACAAAAATTGTCTGTCATTTGAGGATTCTAACCTATAATATTTAAATAAGAGATTGTAGTTGTTCATATAGACCACAAAACTGCATAGGAGACCAGGAGAAAGAAGGAAAGCAGTGGTGTTGAGAAAGTATGTGTGGAAGAGGGCCAAAAGCTCACATATGGCCAATTATATTCGGCTTAATCGCCCAATGACAAAAAAATGGATGAGATCTACATGAACAACCTGGACGACAGTGGGAGTAATGAAGGGCAAGGTTCGAGGGAAAGAAAGCTTAGGGGAGCAGGAGATCCCAGCTGGATCAAGAACAGAAAGGGAGAACAAGGAATAACAGACCATGATAAATGAAGACCACATGAGAACAGGAATAGGCAGAGTGCTGGAGAGGTCCCCAGAAATCCACAATGATTCATCCTCTGTAGACTGCTGGCAATGGTCAAGAGAAAGCCTGATCTGACCTAGTCTGGTGACCAGATGGCTAAACACCCTAACTTTCATGCTGGAACTCTCGTCCAAAAACTGATAGAAGTGGGTGCAGAGATCCTCAGCCAGGCCCCAGGTGGAGCTCCAGGTGTCCAATTATCAAGAAAGAGGAGGGACTGTAAGAGTGTGAATTGTTGAGACCAAGAGTAGAGAAAGCACAGGGACAAATAGCCAAACTAATGGAAGCACATGAATTATGAACCAAAGGCTGTGGAGCCCCCAACTGGAGCAGGCCCTCTGGATAAGTAAGACAATTGAATAGCTTGAACTGTTTGGGAGGCATCCAGTCTGTGGGACCAGGATCTGTCCTTAGTGCATGAGCTGGCTGTTTGGAACCTTTGGCTTACACAGGGACACATGCTCAGCCTGGAAGGAGGGGACTGGACCTGCCTGTACTGAATCCACCAGGTTGAAATGAATCCCCAGGGGAGTATTGGCCCTGGAGGAGATGAGAATGGAGGGGAGGGGCTGGAGGGAAGGTGGGGGCGGGGGCAGGAGGGAGGAGGACAGTGGAACCCATGGCTGATGTGTAAAATTAAAACACAAATATCCGTATTAAAAAAGGAAATTTGAAATAAAATAAAAAAAGAAAATTTTAATGTACTGTAAAACCTCAGTTGGCTGCAATGCAGAAAGGAGAAAGTATAAGGATTAATGGTATTAGAAAAAAATGACATCATGGTAAACTGCAAAAGTTCTGTTAAGCTACTCCCACTAGATTCTTGTTGAAAAAGTTAAATAAAGTAATACAGAAAATTGAAGTCCAAGTGTATTAGATAGAGTCAAATAGCTCAGTTTAAAAGGAAGTAAATAAAAAGTGTTTGCTAAAAGTTAATGGTGACCTTAACAGAGCTTCATGATCAAATTGTCCTTCCTTAAAATGCTAGTTCTCCTTTCTCCAAAATAAACTTGATAATTATTTTGGTTTAGAATGGAAAATCCACAAGGTGGTAACTTCCCACAATATTTATAAACTTATGTGATATTGTGTCCCCCACTATATTGTGCACTCTAATAAACTTATCTGGCGTCAGAGAACATAACAGTCACTAGATAGACATAGAGGCCCAAAAATGGTGGCACACATGCCTTTAATCCTAGCATTCCAGAGGCAGAGATTCATCAGGATCTCTGTGAGTTCAAAGCCACACTGGAAACCGCCAGGCATGGTGACTCACGCCTTTAATTCCAGGAAGTGATGGCAGGAAGCAGAAAGGTATGTAAGGCGTGAAAACCAGAAACTAGAATCTGTTAAGCTTTTAAGCTTTTGAGCAGCAGTTCAGCTGAGATCCATTCGGATGACGACACAGAGGCTTCCAGTTTGAGGACATGAGATCAGCTGAGGAATTGGCAAGGTGAGGTTAGCTGTGGCTTGTTCTGTTTCTCTGATCTTTCAGCATTCACCCCAATACCTGGCTCCCGGGTTTGTGTTTATTAATAAGACCTTTTATGTCTTCTTCAATTATTTCTGACTTCTGTTTCTAAGTAAAGAAAGAAGAGTCCCTTGTATATGGTAAAACCTTTACTTTAAGCTCCAGTAATGTTTACTTCTTCATCTCTGGTATCCTTATACTATAGTGCAATTATGCTCTTTTTTTTTTTTTTAAATCATTCCCTTTATTCTGAGTTCTTTCTCTCATCATTTAAAGTTTGTTTAAATGTCTTATTCACTAAGAGAAAAGTTATATTATTTCTCAAAACCCATAATGTCCCCAGTCTAACAATAAGCAGAACAATAGTTTATTTTTAAAAGACTATTTTCTCTGAACCCATGCTTCATGTATGTCCTATCTCCCTTTCCTAGCAACCAGTCTCTGTGTGGTCTCTGATTTTCCCATTTCCTTCTGTTCCATTTAATAAACTCTCTTTCTAAGCTTGCTGTTCTACTTACCTATTTTGAAAATTTTCTCCTGCCTAAAGTCTTTTTTTCTGGGGAATATGAAGGATAATTTTGAGTCTTGATTCCCCAATATTTTTTAGCACGGTTGTTATTTTTAAGGTATATGAATGATTCTTTGGCTTCCCTTCTCAAACAGATGATGATATTTAATAGGAAATAACAAAACCACAGGTTCAGGGCAAAAATTTCTTTGTTCAATATTCAAAAATAATTGGTCTTCTACTTGCTGTGTTCTGTGGTACTGGGAATAAACAACAACAAAAAACCAATAATCTTTGCCCTTGAAATACAGGCATACCCCGTAGGCCTTGTGGGCTAAGTTCCAGATGACTAGAACAAGTGACCACCAAAAGAAAATGAATAGCATACTTTCTCTCCAGTGTTTATAAATTTTATTTCTACAGTGTCCAGAATGGTAATACATTTTTGAAAAGGTCAACTTAAATACCTTAACTATTTTTATGCTATGAAACACCAACAATTATTTGGACCATCAGCAAGTCATAAGCCTTAACCTGGTGAAGTATCTTGCTTTGATGCTAATGGATACTGCCTGATGGTAGCAGTTACTGGAAGTTGGAGTGGCATATGGCCATTTCTTAAAATAAGACCACAGTGAAGTTTTCTACATCAATTCATTCATCGTCTTTGAAAGATTTCTCTGTAGTTTGTCATGCTGTTTGACAGCACTTTACCAACAGTAGAACTTCTTTCAAAATTGAATCTTTTCAAGCCCTGCCTCTGCCTTCTCCACTACATTTGTAAAATACTATAAATCTGTTGTTGTCATTTCCACCATGTTCACACTGTATGTACCAGGAGTAGAAACCACTTACTTTTTTCTCATCCAAAAGAAACAGCAACAGCTCTTAACTTTTGTTTTGTTTTGTTTTGTTTTTTTTCCGAGATATGATTTCTCTGTGTAGTTTTGGTGCCTGTCTGAGTGCTAGGATTAAAGGCATGTGCCACTGCCACCCAGCTGAGCTCTTAACTTTTTACCATGAGATTTGTAGCAATTCAGTCACATCTTTAGGTTCCATTTACAATTCTAGCTCTTTTTTCTTCCAAAGCTGTAGTTACTTCATATATCAAATGACTGAATCCCCTAGTTATCCATGAAGGGTGGAATCACCTTGTCTGAAACTCCTTTGAAGTGAAGACCATTTAACCTGCTTCTATTTGGGCCTCTTTCCTTGGGTCACTGATGTTTATAATGGTACCTAAAAAGAATAGATCTTCTCCAGGAGATGTATACTTTTTGTTTTTCTATCTATTGAAGTTTTAGTCTTACCATCTATTCTCTACAGTCTTTGATCCAAGAGCTGTAAGTTAATGTGGTGGTAGGTACAAGAACAATTTTAACACAATTGCCTATCTTCCTTGGAGCTCTTAGGTGACCAGTTGATTTGGCAATTAACAGTAAAATTTTGAAAGGTTGTCTTTGTTTTGTCTAGCAGTAGATCTTAACAGTCACATTAAACTATTCATTAAAACATACTACAAACAGATATCCTGGCTTTTATAAGGCATATAGAATTCTTTGGGACCTAAGGAATTTCCTAATGGTAAATTAACCCTGGCTTCTATTTAGAGTTGTTGGCTACATTAGTTCCTAACAGGAAAATGAGACTGACCTCTGAAGACTTGAAGCCATATGTTTATGTCCTCTCATAGCTATCATTGTTAGCATTAGTTGTCAACCTGATATACTTGGAAGGAAGAAACCCTAATTGAGAAATTGCCTCCACTGGGTGGTGGTGGTGCAAGCCTTTAATCCCAGCACTTGGGAGGGAGAGCCAGGAGGATCTCTGTGAGTTCGAGGCCAGCCTGATCTACAGAGTGAGATCTAGGACAGGCACCAAAACTACACAGAGAAACCCTGTCTGTGGGGGAAAAAAGGAGAAAAATTGCCTCCATTGGATTGGCCTGTAGGCATGTCTAGTAGGTATTTTCTTAATTGCAAATTGATGCAGGAGTGCCAAGCCCACTGTGGGCAGGGCTTTCCCTAAGCAGTTGGGCCTGGGCAGTCTAGGAAAAGTATCTGAGCAAGCCAGACGAAACAAGCCAGTAAACAGCATTCTTCCATGATCTCTGCTTCAATATGTACCTCTAGCTCCTGTCCTGCATTCTATTGAAGATGGACTGTATGTATGACAAGTAAACCCTTCCCTTTCTAAAGTTTGGTCAGTGTTTTATCACAGCAACAGAAACAAACAAACAACAACAAAACAAATAAATGAAAATACAAAGTTAAGGCACCACATAGGAAAGTCCTCCATGGCATCTTCTTCCAATAAAAGGTTGTTTAATGTACATTGAAAACCTGTTGTTTAGTGTAGTCTCCTCCACCCATAGTCCTGGCTGGGTCTGTTGCTTCTGCATAATTTGCTGCAGCCTCTGCACCAGCACTAACTTTACCTTGCCATTTAATTTCACGTAGACAATTTCTTCACTCAAATCTTAAGAACTAGTCTCTTTGAGCTTCAACCTTTTTGTCTGCAGCTCCCTCATTTCTTGCAGCTTTTTTTTAATTGAAAAAGAGAAGCCTCATTCCAAATCAGGCATTGGCCTATGAGAATGTTGTGGCTGTCTGGTCTCCTTTCCAGACCATAAAACTTTCTGTATTTCGGCAAGAAGACTTTTCACTGTCATATCATTCATGGAATTCAGTGGCACAGCATGTTCAGTCTTCTTCAAGAACTTTTCCTTTGTATTCATAATATGCCTAGCTGGTGTAAGAATATCTAGCTTTTTTATTTAAAGTAAGAGACTTGGGACTCTTTCTTTGAATTTCATTATGAGAGGCCACTGTGGGATTATTATCTGGCCTATTTTCAATATTGTTGTGTCTCAAGGAATAAGGAGGCCCTAGGAAAGAAATGGAAGAATGAGTTCTCTGTGTAGCAGCCAGAACATTGGTCAATTAACTTTATTCTGTGGCCACAGTTCATGGCACCCCATAAAAATTATTGTCATCACAGTTCACTAATAATAAATCACTGTAACTGACATAACAAGAGTGAAATAGTATGAGAATAGCTAAAATGTGACACAGAGGCACAGCATTAGCACATATTCTTAGGGAAATGGCATGGATGGACTTGGATTTGATTGATATAGACTTATCACAGACTCTTTACTCATAAGGATTGCAGTATCTGAGAAATACAAAGTAGAGTGCAATCAAATGACATGTGTCTGGCTAGTAGATTGAAATGGTTATATTGAATCTAGATTATGTCATATTATAGTTTCTTTGCATTTTGTATTCTCTGTGAAGATAGTTATTTGCTCCTCTAGGCATCACATTAATTTGCCAAAGTTTAACATGCCCAGAAAGTGTAATATTCCCCTCAATGTAAGATTACAGCATTTCAATTGTCTCAGGATAATTTAAGGATAATTTAAATTATGATGTTATCACAATCCCCAAATTTCAGTATTTTTACAGTAGTTTTATTTCTTAGTTATGTAGTATGGTGACCAGAAGCTCTTCTCAGTAACTAGTCATTATACAACCCAAGGTGATAGAGCAACCACCATGTAAAACATTACCAGTAACAGTTGCATAGAGATATCAGTGCAAGATATCACAATGCCAAGTGGTGTGGCCTGAATGTGCTACATAACTGTGAGCAAGAACCTTTCCTCACAGGTAGTTGACCAGAGCCAGTTGCATGACCCCACCATTCATAATGAAGCAATAAAGCACAGTAAGTACCTAAACCCAAAGAGCCATAAATATTTGGAGAGCAGCTTAGCAATAGTGGATGCATAGCCTGAGCTGGCCATGTCCTATGATCAGATGGTGACTACCCAATTGCCATTGTTGTCAGAGAGCCTTCATCCAATAACTGATGGAAACAAATGGAGAGACTCACAGTCAAACATTAGGCTGAGATTGGGGAATTCTACTGAAGATAGGGAGGAAGGATTGTAGGAGCCAGGCATCAAGGACATCACAAGAAAACCCACAGAAACAACTAATCTGGGCTCATAGGAACTCAGAGTCTAAACCAACAACCATGGGGCCTGCATGGGACTGATCTAGGCCCTCTGGATATGTTAAGATTGTGTAGATTGGTCTACTTGTGGGACTCCTAACATTAGGAGCATGGGATATTCCTAATGCTTCGTCTGGTTCTTGGGAACCTATTCCTCATACTGGATTGCCTTGCCCAACCTTAATACAAGGGGAGGTGCTTAGTCTTACTGCAACTTGATATGCCATGCTTTGTTGATACCCATAGGAGACCTGCCCCTTTCTGACAGAAAAGGAGGAGTGGATTGAGATGGGACAGAGGGATAGGGAAGTAGGGAATGGGAAGAGAGGAAGGAGAGGAAACTGTGGTCAAGATGTAAAATAAATAAACTAATTAATAAAAAAATTTAAAGTACAGAATTAATAGTACTATGTTGATTACTGAATACATTGTAGAATTTGCCCCTCAACATTGTATTGTATCTCCTCCCTTACCTAACTAGTTACAGTGTTAAATATCAAATATTTGCCAATAAAATTTTATATGAACATATTGTGGATCATCTTTTGTATATATCTTATAGATTTATTTAATTCTATGGATACTTTTACCTCACTCTCACCATTGCCTATATAGAATTCATTAATATGGATATATTATTTTCAGTGCCATGAAAAACATGTTTAGTTTGTTCCTAGATTTTTATTGCATGTGTACTGATCCTTCTTATGCATGTATTTCTATGTACATACATTTGGAGTTCTTTAGTAGGTTCTGAGAAAAGAAATTTCTAAGTACTTTTTAATGTGTACCAAATATTACCACATTGCCTTCCAAAATGCTGTATAACAATATCATAATTAGTATATAAAACTGTAAGCTACATATTTGGAAGAATATTGTTACTATTTTGATTGAGCAAATTGTTGGACAGTGAAGGATTTAGATAATAATAATCATCAAATTGATGATTCACTTTTTGTCTAAACAGCATGCACTTTGCCCACCACTTTTCAGTTTGCACATGAGAACAACTCTAAAATATTACTAGTCCCTTTCGTGTGCAGCACTTTTGGTTATATATTAATTTTCAGACATAATTACCTGGCTACCTCTAGCTGAAAAGGACTGTTAGGAAAGTGAAATTTTCATTTTTTGAGGACTATGCTTAAAGTTAAAACCTGAGACTAGTAATCACCATTGTTTGAAAAGAAGAAATTCTATGTCATACATGTTGGCTTATTAGCATTTTGTCTCTGAGTATTTGTGAAATCTGTGTCCCTTTTGCTCTCGCTCAGAAGTTGCTGTTTCCTTCTCTTAACTTTGTTGTTCATTTTATTAGTTTTTTCCCCTTTTCTCTCTTGTAAGTTTTATGTATCTCTTTTTCTCTTCTTTATATGTATATTTTTCTTCCCATATGTGTCTTATCTCTATTTATTCCTGTCACTTTGTTTTCCTAAATTTGTATTTCTGGCTCTGTGATTTAGTCTCCGTGTCTCTTTTTATCTCCATTTCCAGCTACTAGAGTTATCAACAGAGTCAACTGTCCCCTCATGCAGCCGTATTGGCTTGATAGAAAGTGCTTGAGGATAGGATAGATATAGATAGAGAGAATAAACATTTTCATGATTGGTTGAAGGTTGAATTAGATAAATATTGTGGTCTTGTTGTCAATTTAAGTCATGTTGAGAACCAACCTTGCTTCCTATAAAGAGAATTTTATGAATATTGCTGCATCTTTGCTTTCTGATTAGATATGACCTTCTCTCTGTGGTCATTAGATTTCATTCTAGCTAACAACAGAATTAGAAGACGCAAAGGGATTGTGATAACAAGATTTTTAAATTCTTTAACAGCTTTGTGTATTTGTATATATGTAGGTGTGATCCATATTTATGAATAGATGATGGAAAAATACTGTGATGACTCCAAAATTCCCCTGATAGTAATAATATAATGAGAATTCATATGTGTTCTCTGTAACTAGATGATGTTTTCAGTCTACATATATCCATAAGTTAAGCTTGTTCTAGTTCCAGAAGTACAATGTGAGCACAAACTACAAACCCTATGTGTCTGGCACTTTGTGGAAGAGAAGAAAGTGTGGAAGGCAATTTGCAAACTATCCCCAAATGTCACCTGAGAATAACATCATTGTTGCAATCCTCTGTCAAAAGATTTAGTTCAATTACATTTTTAAAGATTCTCTAGTCAAGAGAGTACTACTTATATCAGAAATTGGTACTCCAAAGAAAGGAATAATAATGGATTCATTAGCCATTGTCCTATCATCTTCCTCCTTTACAATTCTGCACATGGCCTTTGGTGGCTGGGGTAGTGTGCCAACCCTAGGGAATCAAAAAACACAAAGCTCTCTGGGGGAATATGAACTACAGAAGTAAGAACTATTGCATATTTATGACAATGGTAAGGAGAACAGACTATTTTTTGGGGAAAGGTAATTTCCAAATAATTGAATAGCAGCAAAAGTGCCATCATAGTAGGTATTATGCATGCTCCTATACACTTTCTTCACACAACAGTAAGCTGGTTGTAAAATCACCAAGAGGAAAGTTATAATGCAATAAACCCAAGATTTCCATGGGAAAGCTCGAACTGCTTCTGACACTTTTATTATTTAAACAGATATGTGGAACCATATGTTTGGAACCCACTGGTCAGTCCTAAGACATTCCTTGATCAATGATGATATTTCAGGCTGACTGCTGCTGCAGATGAACACTGCTAGGAGATTGATTACACTGGCCTTTCTCTTTGACTGTTTGAATTGGCAGTTTGGCAGATTTTCTCTTCCAATGGGAAATCTGAATCATCCGTTGAACATACTGTAAACTGCTTGGCTTACTTTCTTTTCCCTTACCATTTAACATATATAGGTTCATCTTCACTGCCTTTCACTTGACTAAGTGTTGTATTGCTCATTCATCTCTACAGAGGGGTTATACTTCCTTAACACCCAGGAGACAAAGTTTGTTATCTTATGATTTGGTTTGGCATTGCAAGTCTAGAAAAAATAATTTATTACTCTTTAAAACATCTTGCTATGATCATACAGACTCAAAGTCAAAAGCACTTTTCTGTAATTTTTTCTAATGTCATGATTTTGGCTAAGTCACAACTGTAGCCAGAAGGTTTCTCTGGTCGTGTCCAGCTCTGCATTCCTGCAGCAGCTTATAAAATAATCATATAGAGGGTTACTATTATTTTCAAAATATATGGCCTATGGCAGGCTTCTTGCTAGATAGCTGTTTCATTTTAAATTAACCCATTTTTATTCTTCTATGATTTGCTACATGGCTGTGGCATTACTGGTCTGCTGTTATCTTGCTTCTCCTTTGGTGGCAGCTGGTATATCCCCAGTCTCCACCTTTCTCTTTCCTGTCTCACTCCTTGGATTTCCTGCCTGTCTCTAAGCCAAGGCAGCTTATTTATTAACCAATGGGAACAACATATATTCACAGAATATAGAAAGACATCCCCCAGCACTTCCCCTTTTCTATCTAACCAAAGAGGAAGGTTTTAGCTTTAATATAGTAAAATTATATATAGCAAACAGTTATCAAGCAAGAATTACAGTTACAATATCTAGTCTATTTGTATTTGGCAAAATTAAAGAATATTTTATAATCTATCCTATATTTGTGAGTCTAAAGTTTCATATTTAATTTCTTTTATCATAACCAAGGGAAATTATAACTACTTAGTCTTCAACTACATCAAAGACCCCAGAAGGATATATTACTAAGTAAACAGGAAGAACATTGTAAGCAGCTTCTAAAAATCTGGAATGACAGAGACATGGAATCTGATTGCTTTTGCGTATAGCAGTAGAAGCCCAAGTGGGTTTCAAGGCAGCTACCTAGTGTGGTATCAGTCCGAGATGGGGGTCCTGAGAGTGCCACAACTCATGAGGAGAAAAGCTAAAATGATTCTAGCCCACATTTTGGGGAGACTCTGGCAGCGAGCAGCTTGGGCTTGAGCTGGGAACTGCAAGGCCATGGGCAAGTGGCTTTTTTTGTGAATTTGTGCCACAAATGTTGGAATACCAGATGAACATGAATTGTTAAACAGTCTTATTAATAAAAAACCCAAAGCCAGATATTGGGGTGAAAGCTAAAAGATCAGAGAGGCAGAGCAGTAAGCCCTATGAAATCCTCCACCAAAAGAGTAAGCTCCTCTCTCCAGCCTACCTTATCACACAATTGTTTCCTTCAAAAGTAAAATCATGATAATAATGCTCCAATGAATTTTTGAAAGATCAGAGGCCTGTTGAATTCATGGAACCAAATTTTATAATTTAAAAATGGTGTGTGGTAGTGACAGTGGTTAGGAGCTATGGAGAGAAATACACTATGCTGACCACAGCACTCTTGTGAAGAATTTTATTGGGGAGAAGGGAGAGAAGGGAGCTGAGGAGAGAAGGAGAAGAAGAGAAATGGAGATGGGAAAGTTGGGGGACAGAGGAGGTGCACATGTGACCTTGTGGGACTAGAGAGAGAGAAAGGGGATTAGGCCCTGCCCTTTTATGAAGGGAGGTAGCACATGTGTAGAGAGACCACAGAGCAATGAGTGAATGATGCTGTCAGGACCCTGCACAGGGCAAGGTACCACCTGTGTACTGGCCAGGTCCCCAAGAGGCAAGTGTGAATGCCAAAAATAATACTATATATCATATTAGTATTACATGTCTGAAATACACAAATGCTCAATAAATTATAAGTATAAACTATAGCTTACCAAAAGCTCTTGACACAGGGTTGTCAAATATATGTAATAAGTATATACGTCCAGTTCTTCTAATCCTCATTGATCTTAAATAAGAGGTGAAAGTAAAGTGAATGTATGAAATTGTAACCAGATGTGGAGCTTTCTGTCCCATATGCTCAATTATACCTGGTGGTTGCTTCCTAAATTATCACTCAGAGGCTTATAAATTAATTATAAATGCTTTGGCCATGGCTCGGGCTTATTACTAACTAGCTCTTACATTTAAATTAACCCATATTTCTTCTCTGTGCTTTGCCTCGTGCTTTGTGGCTTGTTACCTCATTTTCTATATGTCTTTCTTCCCTAGTGGCTGGCTGGAATCTCTCTCGACTCCACCCTTCTTCATCTCCATCTTCAGTTTGAATGTAATGCCTAACCTTATTCTGTCTCACTATTGGCCAAACAGCTTTATTATCAACCAATGAGAACAACACATATCCACAGCATACAGGATCCCACAGCATGAAATAATTATGAGATTAACTTCTTCTATTCCAGTGATGATTTAACTGCTTAAAGTCATATATTAAATATTTTCTTTCACCAAGAATAGAGAAAAATTAATTATAAAAGGTAGAAATATTTCTAGGCTGTTTTTAAAAACTAAGTTATCAGTTACTGGACATAGTCTAAATATTTTGGGAATTTAAGAACATGACCATTTGGTGAATGGATTCCTAAAGATCATTCTCAATAATCATGTGGTTCACTAATTATAAGATAACAAAATAATTAAACAGTCCTTTCTGGGAAAGTTAATGTAACTTTTAGATAGCTTTCAGAAAGAAACAGTGAAGATACAATTATAGTTATAATAGCTTGAGAGTGGGATAGTATGGGTAAATCCTAAAAATTTAAGCAGCATGATTAAATTGGTAAAGCAAAAAAATAAAACTGAGCACTGCAGGAGGAGTTAAGTAGGATATGAGGTAATTGTTTTTTGTGAAAGTCACTAGGGGTTATAGAAGTTTTAAATAGGAAGGTAAGGCAGAGGAGCTAGAATAGGCATGAGATCCAGGGAAGATCTGAAATTCTAAAGATAATATCTTCTTCTGAGCTAGAAATTTTGTTGCCATGATCTATGCAGAATGAAGTATATATAGAACACTTAAAAGTCTTTTCTGAATGCTTGTTTGGAGTCTTCAAAAGGGGGACACTTAGGACAGGGCTTAAGTTGCTTCATGGGAGTGGAGCATCAGGGGAAGGAATACAAATGAAGCATACACCAAGGACTGAGTTGCCTCTTCTTAATTGAGCACACCAAAGAGTGAGGGAGCTGGACTTACAACTTGTATAAGCAGTTAAGAGGGGGGGGCAGAGCGGGAGGAGGGATGAGATGAGGATCTGTGGTTGGTATGTAAAATAAAATAAAATAAAAAAGAGCCACTTGTTATACATAACTAATAGAGCATTTACATTTTACCTCCTATGCTGGTCATGCTGTGTTTATAGCAGAAAACCCAATGGCAAAAAAAACCTAGGAAAACTTACACAGAGTAATATTAGAGTGGGGCAAGAGGGTATTTATAGGGCACTAGCAGTGTTCATGGACATAGAAAATACGCTATATAGATCATATGTGGATAATCACATTTTAGATAACAGATGTTTTATTTTAAACAAATAAATAATGTCTTTAAAGGTTCTATTCATTTGGAATCTTGAACACTTAATATCATATCTACATAGGACTTGTGTTACACTTGTTAAAGTTTTATTGACCACCAGTTACATGTCAAGCTCTATATTAAGGGCTGAAGATACAATAGATAATGACTAAGTGGCTTCCTTTCTGAAAGCTGCATTATAATGGGCAAGAAGTAGACAAAGACAAGAAAATGAGTAAATGTAACTGAATCATTGAATGTTTCAACTTATTAGATTATAAACATGAACGATTATTACTTACCCATTAGGTGCCACTTGGTATGTTTTATTCTACATATCTTTACCCTCTGGGAGATGAGAATATTTCTGATATTTTCTGATAAATATGTCAGTCTAATTCTGTAACATTTCAAGACGTTGGATAAGCTTTTCACTCTGGGGCCTTTGTCTCTATTAGCTCCAAACCACTATCTGATAGCAGCATAATCCCATTTATCACCACCAGAGTGAACATATGATTCTAGTGTTTAGGAGTTTGTGGAAGTGTATGGTATTTCCCTCCTCTTCTGGGTAACCCTTGTCCCTTCTTTGATGTTGTCTTGGAAAGAGAGTGTCTGGGGAAGGGCAATTGGGGAAAAAGAGGCATTTGTTACTGTATCTCTTCCATTTGATTGGCCATAATTGCTTTCCTGGCTGTTTTTAGGCAGACAGTTGCTGTGATAGCTTGGTGATGAGAGGATTCTCCAAATATCTCTATGGGGCATTGGAATGCTGGACTATGAGCTGGTACCATCCTATCACTTCCTTTCCTGTCCTCTGGCTTTTGGCAAGAGTAGTCTATTTATTGACTCCAACTTGGACATTTAGATGCAAATTTTGTCTTCTCTGTGTTGGGAGTAGGCAAGAAGTAGTTTAGTCCCCTTGTCATCTGGCAGTTTCCAGCACACTGTATCTCCCAGGGTTCTTTATCCCTGTAGCAGGGTTGCAGAAGTCTAGAATGTATAATAATTAGGATGGGGTGATCTCTTGTCCTCATGCAAAGCTTACCAACTCATTCTCCTTATCAGGTCTCTGTAACACGAATCTTAAAAGGCCTTACTAATAGAAAACCCAGAGCCGGATATTGGGGTGAAAGCTAAAAGATCAGAGAAAAAGAACAAGCCAGCCATGTTCTTACCTCTACAAAATCCTCAGCCTCAAGAGAGTGAGTTCATGCCTTATATACCTTTTTCTGCCCAGACATCATTTCCTGGTATTAAAGCCATGTGTGCTTCCCAGTACTGGGAATAAAGGTGTATGCCACCACTGCCTGGCTCTGTTTCCAAGTGTGGCCTTCAACTCACAGAGATCCAGATGGATTAAGGGTGTGTGCCACCACTGTCTGGCCTCTATGTCTAATCTAGTGACTGGCTCTGTCCTCTGACCCTCAAGCCAAGCATTATTAGGGTACACAATATATCACTACAAGTCTTTTTGTTTATTGGTGAGTCAAGAGCATTATAATAAGGAGGTAGCTATGTTGGTTTGCTGAGCTAGTGGCCACACTTTGGATATTTTCTGAATTTTCTATATCGAATGGATTTTTTGAATGTGGGTGTCACTGCTGTGTAAAATGTCATCCTGCCATATAGATAAACAAAAGAGCTGTATGTTCTGATGATTCTAATGAAGAAGGTGAACAGTCATAGAGGGCATGGCACTCTGGAGCCTGAAGTATGAAGAACACTAGTGAGATCCATTATCGGGGAGGGGACATAAAGAAAAAAAACAAAGGAGAAAAAAGAGTAAGCAAGAAAATCAGACTTAAAATTGGTTAGGCTGGTGAAGTCTGTGAATCTGACACATGTAGGATATTTGGAAATTATCTTCATCAAGATGAGGAAGAGTTGCTTGGGATGAAGGCTAAATGCAAATGACATGAGGAATAAATGGTCTTAAATAACCCATAGACAAATGAGATGATCCTAGTAACTGCATCAGAACCGTAAAAAGAAGAATAATGCTATGAAGTAAGACCAAAGAAATAATCAAGGAGCCTATTTTCATGTCCTTGAAAGCCAAAAGGACAGAATTCAGTTTTCACTTTGCATCTAGTTGAGAAGTTTTACACTGGGAACTGTCACATGATTTAACTCTGTGCTTTCAAATGTTCTTCCATTTCCATTAAAATAAAGCCTAATGCGAGTAGATTATCACTTTTGCACTGGGTCTTTGAAAAATAGACTAGAAATTTGGGTATCTTTTATCTGAAATGCTTGGAAGCAATATTTTTTCATATTAAGGATTTTTAGATTTTTAGAATCCTTTTATACATTTTACCAGTTGATTGGTATTCCAGAAGATTTTGGAATTTGGATTAGGACATCAATTTATAGATGTGGTGTCTTTGAGGTAAACGTGTGTGTATGTGGTTCAAACTTCATTTTCTTTTGTTTTGTGTTACAGCTGCCAAAGATCGTGAACAATGAAGCTGCCACTTCTTCTGGCCCTGGTGGTCTGTTCTGCAGTCAGTACAAATTTTAAGATGGTATCAAAAAGAAATTCTGGTAAGTTGCTGTCAACTACCTGCTACAAGGTCAAAATGTGTGTTTTTTTTTATTTTACTTGTGTGTGTGTGTCTGTGTGTGTGAGAGAGAGAACATTCATAGGACACCTACGTCTTTAGCTAGGAATGTCTTTATATCGAAATGCTTGCATTCTAGCTCTCCTGGAAAGCAGTCAAAATAAAAATGAAGTTTGTTGCCTACCACTGAGAAAATGTTGGGAAACCAGTGGAATTCTGTTAAAAGTCAATGACCAGTGTTCTCTCAGCGGACAACAAAATATGAAAAGGCTATTTAGAGTTGGTTACATTTGTTGTGGAGTAACCAACTGGGATCAAACATTTATAAATCAGAAGAGAAGAAATCTTTAAAAAGATATGTATCCTTTGCCTCCTAATTGAATGTATAGCAATATACTTTAAAGCAATGCTTTGGAAAAATATCAGTGAGCTTTAGCTCTCTATATCTGTACAGAATCCCTAATAGGAAGACATTTAAAACATTCAGTTTCAAATTATAGTAGTTAATTTCCTGAAGAGAAATTTTCTTGAGTAGAAACACCTATTCCTAGAACATGGCTGCCTGGCAGCCAATCATGATTATACTAAGAGATTAGCTGTCTTCAGTAGATATTTCAATCAAAACATAATCATTGTTTAATAACACATGAAGATGTGTCTTTTGGTTTTGATTACACATCCTAGTTATAATTACAAAGCATGAAGGAGAGTTTAACAGTTGATTTTCTGAATATAATCATTCTGCTAAGGCATTGAACAATGCATTATTATATCAAAACAAAAGACTAAGTCAGAATTTCTCACTGACTTCTAATTCCATTCTTTCCATTGAATTCATGCACTTTACTATCACTGTCTAAAATCACAGCAAAGAAGTGCACGCTAACTTTTCAAAACAGTATTTCCTGAGGTGGGCTCAAGGTTTAGTTTTTATTTTCTGAGGTTAAAGTTTACTTGATGATTAAAAGAATTAATAGTAGTCTTCTGTTAATAGCATATTAATAAGTTTTCAAAATATTGGATAGATGCATAAAATAAAAGAACAATGCTGAAGTCTGAATAATTCTGGAATGGTAATGATAGGGTACCACATTGGTGTGTCTTCTTCTTATAGACTTAGTGTTTTTAAATCACATTAGAATAATTCGGATCTCTTTTATGCTGTATTTTGTGTAAGGTTTTATCTATCATCTGTCTAACTTGGCACATCATTTGTGGCTGCCTTTCCTTCCTCCACTTTTCAAGTCACATTTTTACTTTCAATCTTGGTTCAGATTGATTGTTGCTGAAATAAAACACTTGGAGAGATTACTTACTAGCAAATGTAATCTGTTGGACCAGATCCTATTTTCCTCAGTCATTTATGTCATAATGTCACACATCTTTCAGGCATAGCACAGCCTGAAAGAGGGAAAATGAGTTAAATGTTTTAAAAGCCATCTACATTGTGATAGCTTAATTCAAATAAAACACACAATAAAAGCAAAAACAGACAAAATAAGGTGTTAACGTTTTGGTTTCTTTATTCATGAATAGACAGACTATTTGGCTTATATACAGGTGACATTCACAGATCAACTTCTTAATGTTTTGCTTCTTTGTTTTCACTTGTTCAGTGTGAGGTTATTTGTGGTTTCCTGGGAATCTTAGTTTTCTTTACTCAGTGAGGTCAAGTGCAATTGTCTTTATTAAGGAAACATTATACAGGAAGTTATTTACTTAAGGTGAAACACTTGGGTTTTTTAGTGCTTTCAATCTCTTGTTCCCCTATCATGTTGCTGCTTTCTTTGGCACAGTAACAATGATGGTACCAGAGAAAAACTTCCTGTAGGTCTGGGCAGAGGGATTGTTTTGATTGTGCAGTGTGGTAATTCCTCTTCCATCTTCCTGCTTCAGTTTATGGTGCATAGAGAGCAGACAGAAGAGTCTGATAGGTGAATGTTGGCTTGTGCTTGTCTGTATAGTTTTTGTTTACATATTTATTGTTTAATTTTATAATATAGTAAAATTTGGTATAAAATGGATAAGAAATGCTAAGTGGTCCACAGGTGATAAAAATGGGGGAGCACCTCTCACTCTTCCCTTCTGTTCAGCTTTGCCCATAAAAATCTTCCATTGCATTAGTACACATCTGTTGTTATTGTTATTATTATTATTATTATTATTATTATTATTATATGTAGGAAGTATATATTTTCCACTCTAATTTTAATAGCCAAATTTGAGTTGCTTTATCTTTGAAGAATGCTTCATAAATATTTAGCACTCAGCTTTGCTTCATGTAGTTTATGATGTCCTTTGCTTTTGTTAATTAAAGTGATCCAGGTTCAAGCATACATTTCTCTTTGTAGAGTTGCCAAGGAAACCCAGCTTCTATTTTCTTCTCATTTGCCTTCTCTGTAGTTGCAAACAGTAGAATGGTTATGTCCTCTATTCTGGCATTTATGACTGTTTAGCTCCTGATGTGAAGCTCTAATGATTTCTGTGTAGTTCATTCTAGACATGGATCCCTCTCACTGACAGCCTTACAGTTCTTGTGCCACAGGTATCTTTTATGCACCAGACAGAAGACCAAGGATAAAACTTCCTACTTCAGTCCTTGCCAAATGGGGAGACATGACTTAACAGTTGAAAGTTCTTTTTTTTAATGTTTTGTTTTGCAGTGCTGGGGATTGAATCCAAGGCCTCATGCACATTTGGCAAGCACTCTATGAGTGTACTAGTTGTAAAAATAAAAGTCTACTCCCAGAACATAAAGGAGCAAATTTCATTGTTTTGGATGATTTTAGGAAAAAAAAAACCCAACAGCTCAGACTGTGTTTCTATGTCATAGTGCGCATGCCCAACTTGCACAGAAAGAAGCAGGACTGGAGCTGGTTTACCAAATATATGTTTGTTACCTTCTCCACACTATATTTGTGATGTCAATCTACATTGTTTTCTAAATCTAGAATATTGATAAGGTCATTTGGAATGTATATTCTATTAAAATCAGTTTGCTTTACTTAAAGCTTTATGGCAATACATTGGCAAGTATCTTGACAAAAGTGAATGGCAAAAAATGCCTATTTCCTTTTCCAGTTGAAGACACATGAACCTAAAACTAAGTTTTACTAGTGTTCATTGGGGAAATTATTCTTCCTCAAAAATAGGTCACTCAAAATCTTATTTGCTGGTCTTTAGAGCTTGATAGGTGACACTTTCAGAGTACACGTGGTTGTTATCATTTGGGATATGAGGCTTTCCTCTTACATTGTCTTAGATTGCTGCCCTTGTTGCTGTTTTTGTTGCTGCTGTACAAAATTGCAAGCTGTGGTGTGCAGTTGTTGCTATTCATTTCTTCTAGCATGGATGTCCAGATCAGAGGATAAAACATCAGTGTTACAGGACTGTGTGTTTAAGTTTGTACCCAAACTGGGTCATCATGCAGTCTGTTCATCCATAGGATGACCATAGTAATCGACTTTTCTGTGATCTGCAATTGGGAATAAAATTGTAAAGCTACCAAAATGCTTAATAGTTTCTAGCAGTGAGGAGGATATGAAGACCTACTAGCACACACCGGGTACTTAGAGATACATTTTTGAATGGACATGTATAGAATCATTTAACTCTATGTAATAAAGTAATTACTATATGTGAGATTTATGAAAATTTCTGGCTGTTGATGACTGGATAGCTGTTTGTTTTCACTAGAAATGTGCAACCTTTAAGATTCCCAATTAGGTAAGTAAAAGCAAACAATAAAGGCAGAAACAGAGGTTAAATGAACTAACATAAGCCAGAGAGTTTCTCAAATCCCTTCCAAATGTAAACTGTAGAAGGAAATTTCTCTGGTCCTGCCTTGCCCAGCAGTCTGGATGAATCTCTTTCACCCTCTGTCCTACAGCCACTTATAAAATAACCACTCAGAGGCTTAATATTAATTAAAGACTGTATGACCTATGGCTCAAGCTTCTTGCTCGCTAGCTCTTTCATCTTAAATTAACCCATTTCTATAAATCTATATGTTGCCATATAGCCATGGTATTAGTGGTCTGCTGACATCTCGTTGCTCCTTCAGCAGTGGGTTTGTGTCTCTCCTGACTCTACCCTTCTTCATCTCGTCTTCAGTTTAAACGTACCACCTGACCTTGTCCTGCCCTGCCATAGGCCAATGCAGCTTTATTTATTATTCAATGGGAGCCACACACATATTCATAGCTGTTGTTCAAATTATAATAGGTCTTTTTAATTAAAAAACCTGGAGCTAGATATTGGTATAAATGCTGAAAGATCAGAGAGACAAAGAAACAAGCCATTGCCACGTCTTACCTCTAAAAATCCTCAGCCTAAAAAGGCTTTCTAGTTGAAAGGCCTCTAGCCTAAAGGGATGCCTCTGCCGAAACATCTTTAGTTCCTGTCTCCTTATGCCTTATATACCTTTCTCTGCCCAGCAATGTCATTTCCTGTCTCAACCTTTCTAGTGCTGGGATTAAAGGTATGTGACTCCAAGTACTAAGATTAAAGGTGTGCAGCACCATTGTCTGGCTCTGTTTCTCTCCTAGACTGAGTCAATCTCATTTAGTCCAGAGTAGCTTTGAACTCAGAGATCCAGACAGATCTATGTCTCCTGAGTGCTAGGATTAAAGGTGTGTGTCACCAATGCCTGGCCTCTATGTTTAATCTAGTGCCTTGTTCTGTTCTCTCATCTTCAGGCACCGTTTAATAGGGTACACAATATATCACCACACACAGCATATAGAAAGACATCCCACAGCAGTAAACAAAGTAACCTCTCTTGTGAATCATATGATTATGTAATTCTGAATAACATCAAATATCCTTTCTTTGATTTCTTTGAAAAAAGATGTTTTGTTTCAAACATGCAGGCCAGAAGTTAAGCCAGTTTAAGAATATTTATGCCATGTCACTTAACTGTAGAATATTAGATGACTAGGTAGAATATCAACAATATGCTATTCAATTTTCATTTAATAAACTTATTGTAATGGAAAAAATCCACCCAACCATCTGTGCTTTAATTTAAAGGGACTTTTAATACTTGGTACTTGAGTACTTTTGTTTCTTTAATTCAAGTGAGTTCTCTTCTAGAAATTAGATCTTTGAGGACAAGAAATGTTGTGTGGAAATGATTGGCTAGGTCACTGGAAATAGTGCAGGACAAAGTTTGGAGTGATACACAAAGTTTAGAGAAAGTTGAGAGTAGACAGAAGATTAGCCATATTAGTCAGAACTTGTGGCCTGGATCACACTCAATGAAGTGCTTACTGGACAAGATGAAAGAGAAATAATTTTAGAGTTCTTATTAATTGGGTTTTATATGGCCACAGGCATAGTATATTAAAATTAAAATTTCTTACTGAGCATGCAGCATTCTACCAGCCCTAGTGTGTCAGAGGAAGGAAAAGGAATAAAAGCTCACTCAGTCAAAATATTTACTCTTATGGAGATGAATGTATTATTAATAAAATTATAGTAATCTAATGGCATAATATATAGTTATCAAGATGATATTGATATTTAGAACATATCCATACACTAAAATGTAACTATAAATAATAGTAAGTTATAATGCAGAAAATAATGGTGTTTAAAATGTGTGCTTATGTTGATTAAAATTGAAATAGAATTTCTGATGTATTTCCACATTTATGGACAAATGGAGTTTTTTCCCCTATAAAGACGCTTTAATTGTAAATCAATAATAGCATATCTTAGACCTAGAGAGATGGCTCATAGAACCTGAGTTCAATTCTCAGTACCCACAGGGTCGCTCACAGCTATCGGTAATTACTCATATCCTGGGGAATCTAGTGTCCTCTTTTGGCCTTGGGCTTTAGTATGCACATAGTACATAAACATACATGCAGACAAAACAACCATATTAACTGAAAAATAAAATGCATAAAAACAAACTAACAGATCCTGTTAATTGGAAGTAAGTACTCTTATTGAAATATGTCACATATGAAACTCCTGGATAAAAATACAAGATAATCTGATTCAATGTTAAACTTGCATAATGCAGGATTCTAAAGATAGGAGAGTCAAAAAAGGCTAAAATCAACAGTTGACATTCTACAGATGATTAGGAACTTGAGAGCAAGTCTCTACACCCAAGTAGAACTAGAATGGACTTGAAGGAGGCAGGAGGAAAAGACATCATGGAAAAAGACATAATGATGTGTGTGGTGTATATGCCTAGGAGAAGTATTGTATTCAGTTTCAAATTGTTGGGACAAAATACTTGAGAAAACCACCTTAATGAAGGGTTTATTTTGATTCAGTTTGGAGACATAATCTATCATAGTGGGGAAGTTATGGCATCAGGAGCTTGAGGTAGCTATTCACATTGCATTTGCTGTCAGGAAGGAGAGAGAGAATGCTGACACACAGCTGGCTTTCTCCTTTATGTTTAATCTAGGAACTAACTAACTAACTAACTAACCCATAGAATTGTGCTCATGCCTGCATTTATTATTTCTATTTATTTAACTCAGTCTAGAAAATGACACACAAACATGATCAGAGGATTGGTTCAATGGTGAGGTTCAGTCTCATCAAATTAATAATCAACATAAACTTTCCCAAATGGTTGGGTACAGCAAGTTAAATGACAGGTGATCCTGGTCAGAGAGTGGTACAGATTGTATTTTTCATGGAAGTAATGGTAAATGATGGCATTTGTAATAGTTGATAGAGTTGACTGTACAGAATAGCTAGATGGGTAAGAGAAATCTGAAATGATGCTCATGCAGGAAACAAGAATTTGACATGGAAGTTTGACTCCAGGAGGACAAGTGCAATTAGTGGTTTTTTTTATATATATTTAATCAAGGTTTTATTTGGAAACATTACAAACCTATACAAAAATTAAAATGGACATACATTCTTCACCCATATTCACTAGATGTTTGATGAAAGGGTTTTTAAAAATTATAAGTTGAGAAAAAATTCTGTTTCCATGACTGTTAAGATGAAATATTTTCTCATTTGTTGAGTTAATAGAATAAATTGCAGTGAACATTTAAAATATCAACTCAATCTGCTTTAAAGAAATAAATAGTACAGGCCTCCCAAACATCTTTCATCATGATATATCATTCATCTGATATTTGCCACAAAATATTTTGCTGCTGCTTGCTTAGTTTTGCTGAGTAGTCTCGTGCTTTATTCATGAATATGGTGTCTTGGAGATGAATTTCTAAACAGTCTTATTAAATAAAAAATATGGAGCCAAATATACGGATGAAAGCCTTAGAGAGATCAGGGAAGTAGGGAAAGCCACCAGCCAACCTTACCTCACCAATTCTGCAGCTCCCAAATGTGACTTCCTTCCTTCCTTCCTTCCTTCCCTCCCTCCCTCCCTCCCTCCCTCCCTCCCTCCCTCCCTCCCTCCCTCCTTCCTTCCTTCCTTCCTTCCTTCCTTCCTTCCTTCCTTCCTGTCTATTCACACACATATGCCCTGCTCTTCTGCCATCTGATTTGCTCTCTGTCCAGCTACCTCACTTCCTCTTCCTATAAAGCTCTGTCACTTTCTTTCTGTACAGACCTCCAGACCTCTATGGTTGGTACTAGGATTAAAGGTGAGTATTGCCGTCCTTGGCTCTGTTTCCAGTGTGGCCTTGAACATTCAGAGATCCTGCTTGCTAAGTGATAGGATTAAGGGTGTGTGCTACTGCTGCCTGACTTCTTTGTTTACTTAAAATGGCTTGCTATTTCCTCTGATCTCCAGACAAACTTTATTTATTAAAGCACAAGAAAATATCACCACATTTCAGCACAAATAAAATACCACCACAATGTCCAGTTATTTTTTTAGTAGCATTGTCCTCATTAGGTTGTATAAGGATGACACTGGCTTCATAAAACGACTTCAGAAGAGTCCTGCATTTTTTTTTCCAGAGCTGAGGACCAAATCCAGGACCTTGCACTTGCTAGGCAAGCGCTCTACCACTGAGCTAAATCCCCAACCCCAAGTCCTGCATTCTTATATGGCATTTTTCATCTTCAGATGATAAATAATATTGACTCCAGCAACTGTTTGGACTTTGAATTCTGTTTCTTGGACATCAACAACTTGATGCATTGGTTTTTTTTAAATTAGATACAGGACTATGTAGTTCTCTTCCTTTTTAAGTCAGATTTGGTACTTTGTGTCTTTTGAAGGGATATATCTATTTCAACTAACTTTTAAATTCATTGGCAGGCAATTGTACATAATCATTTATTTTTTTATTTTCCATAAGATCTGGAAATCACTTTAATTTCTGATATTAATACATTTTTGAGTCTTCTGATTTGTTTAGAGATTTATCAAATTTATTGATCTTTGTTACTTGTTTGATGTTGCTCCATTCTTGTTTTGTATTTTCTTGTATGTAGTTTGTTTGTTTCTTATTTCTTAAGGTAAAATTTATATCCTGAATTTTAACCCTTTCAAATTACCAATAAAGACATTTCTCTTTAAGTATAATTACTTTAGCAGCATAGCAAAATTTTTTAATGGTTTTGTTTTCATTTTTAGTAATTCAAAATATGCCTTATTCCTACTGAGATTTCTTCTTTAACCTAGAATTATAGAAAATTATGTTACTTAATTTCCAGGTGTTTAAATATTTTATAGTTAAAATTAAATTAATTTTAAATTGCATGTTAACAGTAAAAATTGTAGCTTCTTTTTTGGTACTGGATATTTTGAAACAGTCCATCTTATAGGGAAGCTGGGTATGACGGAAAGTAAACACCTGAAAATAGCTTCAGAAAGTCCCTGAAATTTACCAGATTCACTAGGCCTATTCTTTCTAAAGACTGTATCAACAGTATAGACTGCTAAGAGTTACTATCAGATGAATCAAGTTACAAGAAGTCTGAGGCCAGGCAGCTAGCCTAGAAGCAGAAACCAACCACGTTGCCTGGAAGAGATTTAGAAGAACTAGGTGACCTGGAAAGGATGTTCTCCAACCTGTTGAGCTGCCTGCAGGCTATGCAGTGTGCTCTAAATTCCTAGCTTTAGTGTGCTGGCACCCATACTGGGGTAAGCCTTGGTGATGCAGCTGTCTTTTGGTTGTCTGTTCCTATAGTGACCCCTCTACCATATTCCTGTAAGTAATCCCAATGAAACTCACTGGTTCACCAAGTTAGACTTTGGTGGTACCTGTATACTTTGGTCTGTAATGGGATCAATATTTGTGTGTGTTTGTGTGTGTGTGTGAGTGTGTGTGTGTGTGTGTGTGTGTGTGTGTGTGTGTGTTTGTCTTGTGTCTCTGAAGGGACACAACACTGGAGATTGAACTGAGCTTCAAGAATGCACCAGGTGGTGGTGGCTCACACCTTTAATCCCAGCACTTGGGAGGCAGAGCCAGGCGGGTCTCTGTGAGTTCAAGGCCAGCCTGGGCTACTAAGTGAGTTCTAGGAAAGGTGCAAAGCAAAGCCACACAGGGAAACCCTGTCTCGAAAAAAAAAAAAAGAATGCTACATAAGTACTCTACCATTAAGCTATAATCTCTGAGCTCAGTTTGAAGCAGGGTCATAATAATTGCCCAAGTTCCTCTGAACTTATTCTTTAAAGGTTTTTTTTTCATATAGTGTATTTTGCTCATACACTTTCCCCTCCCTGATTCTTCCAAAAGGCCACCCCAACTTCATATTCTTTTTCTCTCTTAAAAAAAGAAAACTAAGACAAAACCCACCAAGATTCTAGTACAAACACACACGTGCATACACACACACACACACACACACACACACACACACACACCAAAAACCAAAAACCAAAACCAAAAAATAAAAACCTCAAAACAAAATATGGTGAAGAATAAATTCAGTTCAAATATACATTCTTCTTGTAGCCCAGACATGCTTTGAATTGGTGTTCTTTTTCTTCTTCTTCCTGAGTACATGAAGTAATAGGCCCGTGTCAACAGGGTCCAGCTAAAATTGTGCTGATTCCTAGAGTGCTACATGATATTTGATACTTTCCTAGTCCATGTAATGTTTACATCAACTTAAACACATTTGTCTCCTAAAGCATCTATTATTCCTTATGGTGAAAACTTTGGAAATTCTTTTAGTTTTTGAAACACATAGTATTTTATTAATATGTTAGTTTTTATAATTTCAAATTTAATTACATTGTGTATATGTTGGAGAAAATATAACATAACTATTTCAACCATTTGATGTTCATTGGATTTTACTTTCTGTTTTCGCTTACAACCCAGTGCTTGACAATTTTGTCAGCTTGACAAAAGCTAAAGTCATCTGAGATGAGGGAACCTCAATTGAGAAAACGTTTCTCTAAGATCCAGCTGTGAGGCATTTTCTTAATTAGTGATGGATACGGGAGGGCTCAGACATTTGTGGGTGGTGCAGCCATTTGTGGGTGGTGCCATCCCTGGGCTGGTGGTCCTGGGTTCCATAAGAAAGCAGGCTGAGCAAGCCAGGGAAAGCAAGCCAGTAAGCAGCACCCCTCCATGGCCTCTGCATCAGCTTCTGCTTCTGGGAACCTGTCCTATTTGAGTTCCTGTCCTGACTTCCTTCAGTGATGAACTATAATAAAAAACAAACAAACAAACAAACAAACAAACAAACCAGCCCAATATATCCTTTCCTCCCCTAGTTGATTTAGGTCATAGTGTTCATCATCATAGAAACAGTAACTCTATGACAGACCCTATAGGTGAACATCGCATATGAAAAATTAATTTTTACTACATGTTATTCAGTACTTATCAATAATGTCAAGGTGACTGATGATATTTTTGATATCTTCTACACCCTTAGTAGTCTTGTGATACTCATTGAATAAGTTAGTGAGATAATTTTATATTAATATCTAATTACAATTGTGTAGTTGTCTTATTCTCCCACTACACTTGCCAGTATAGCCTCATAAAATTTGAAGCTCTTGTTAGTTACATAAATTCAAATTTGTTTGGTGTGTACAGTTACCTTTTTTACTTAAAATTACTTTGTCTATGTGAATATATCTGCTAGATGATGTAAGCATGCTCTTTCCATGATATGTCATTTTCCATTCTCTTTTCTTGGCTTTTGTAGTTTTAAATGTGAAGTGTGTTTGTGTTGACTGCATATTACTGAATGTTGTTTTTTATGTAGCATGAATTTTTTCTCATTAGGTAAAGAATATAGTTCATTTACCATGAATATAATATTGATAGGTTTGAGATTAAGTCTGTTCTATTGTTATATATTTTCCATTTGTCTCTTCTCATTTTTTCCCATCATTGTTGTTTCCTGGTTGTCCATTTGACCACAAAGTCTCAAATATTTTCTTAAGGGCTCAATTCTGCTATAGTGCTGACCATGTGCATCCTTAACATTTCAGTGTCCTTTCAGGATCAATAATCTGCCAGTACATGTTTCACTCCTGAACCACTATATATATATATATGATACTTACTTCTATTTATCCCTGCATGACTATACTTGTTGTATCCGATGTCATAATCCATATTTTTATACTTGGTTCTTTTCAGTTCACCTGTATAATAACCTGACCACAGGTTATTATAAATTATGTTTGGGAATTTATTTGTATTGATGTTTACATCTTCATATCATCTACATTTATTATGCAAAGGTCTTATACTTTCATTATTTTGAAAATACAGTTTTATCTTTTTCATGTATTTACTATTACTTGGGCTCTGTTTTATTCCTGATCATTTGAAATATTTTTGTGCCATTTATCTCAGATTATGTGATAGTCTTTACTATTTTTCATAGCACAGATATGCTGGAAACTTTTACCTTATTTAATATGAAAATATTTTATATTATCTTAAATTTTTGGAGTTCCTTGCCCAAGATATAGAGAGCTGGATTGACAGCTTCACTACTTTGTGATGGCATTGCATTATTTCTGACGAGAAACTGGTGGTCAGTCTTATTTTCCCCATCTCTGTGTGGCATGTATTCTTCCCTGACTGCTTTTGACAAGTTGTCTTTGGCTTTCAGAATATTGGTGTCCCTACAATCTCTGTTTATCATGACAGGGCTAGGTAAGACTTTTGAATCTTTTGCTTGACATTTCTCATTAAAGTTGAAAACTGATTGTCTTTCAAATATTTTTCTGCTTTGGTATTCAACTCAACCATGTTTGCAATTCTTATTATGTTGTTTGACTATTCTAATATTGTCCTTTGTGTAGTTTGTTTGCTAACTCTTCATCTCCTGAATGAGTTTTCCTGTCACCCTTTGATATGCCATTGCTGTCTGATCACTTATTTGCTCACCATCAGAAAGAAGATATGGAATAAAATTATAAAATCAACAGCAAAAGAAACCTTAGAAACCATGTGGATATTTAAAGATTGAATAGAACACTTTTGCATTAATACCAGGTCATTGAAGGATTCAGAGAAGAAAAGGTTAGGACAACCTATCTGTTCTTTTGTCATATAGTCAAGACAGTGGGAATAGGAAAGTTTGTAGCTATAAGTTCTGCTATTATTTAAAAAGCAAATAAATCTCAAATAAATAATACAGTGATGATCCTCAAAGTTCTAATGAAACAAGACAACATGGTAGCAGCATAAAAATAGACTGAATCTTGCACAGCCTTGAAGCAGCAGGGAGAGCTTTGACCTGCCTCTATGGAATGGCCCAGGCTCTGCTGACTCCCCATGGGAGGCCTTACTTTCTTATAGGAAGGAATAGGGGTGGGTGGGCAGAGGAAGGATGGAAGGATGGGAGGAGGGAAGAGGCAGATCTGTGATTGGTATGTAAAATGAATAAAAATTTCTTTAAAAAATAGACTGACTGTTTCACAAAGATGATAAAAAACTATACTATAAAAAACAAAGGCCTATATAACGAACAGTGCTGGTAAAATTGCATATTCACCTGCAGAATACTAAAATTAGATCTACATCTCTCACCTTGCATAAAAATTATCTCAAAATACATCAAAGACCTTAATTTAAAATTTGAAGTGCGGAAACTGCTGGAGAAAAACAGGGGAGATGCTTTAAGATACAGGAATAGGCAATGGCTTTCTGAACATGATTCCAATACCACAGGAAATAGTCCAAATGACATATGGAATTGCACAAAACCAGAAAGCTTCTACACAGAAAAGGAGTGTATCAGCAACGCAAGCAGACATCTCACAAAATGAGAGAAAAAAATCTTTACCTACTATGCTTCAGACAGGTAGTTACTATCTAAAACATGTAAAGAACTACAAAAATAAACACAAAGAAGAAACAAATGGTTAATAAGTGCTTTCAAAAATGCTCAACATCTTAACTGTCAAGGACATGTAAATTAAAGCTGCTTTGAGAGTCTATCTTATCTATTTGGCCTGTCTATCAAGCAAAAGACAACAAATACTGGCAAAGTTATGGGTAAAGAGCAACCTGTATCCTCTGCTGGTGGGAATACAAAGTGTGCAGACACTATGACAATCAGTATGGAAGTTTCGCAAAACAATTTAAAATAGAACTATCCTATGGCCTACTTACATTATACCGGCCATAATCAAAGGCTCATATTCTACCACAGAGACATTTAGGCATCCTTGTTTATTGTTGCTGCTTTATTCTTACTAGCAAGGGAATGGATGTCCATAGTAGATGAACAAAAAATGAAAATGTGGCAAATACACACAATAGGGTTTTATGTAGTTATAGAAGAAAATGAAATTTGAAATTTGCATGAAAGTTAATGGATCTGGAAATTGAGCTAACTCAAATTCAGAAATAAACATCATGTGTGGTAGTCTCCTTATTTTCATTCTCCAAACTAACTGATCTTTAAGTGTAACATAAATTCTTTCAGATGGAGTGTGTGTGTGTGTGTGTGTGTGTGTGTGTGTGTGTGTGTAGTAATGATTAAATATACTTTTCAATTGGCAACCATACTAAAAAAAATTCTCCTAGTTAATATGTCCCTTCACATAACTGTTAATTCTGGATTATATGTATCTTCCTTATATTCATAAATGCTGCGCACTATTTTGTTGCTGATATTAAGATTAAATATGTGCTGTATTTATGGAGTCTAGACTTTTGTTTTAGGTTTTACAACTTAAAAATGATTCTGCAAGCCAGGTGGTGGTGATGCATGCCTTTAATCCCAGCACTCAAGAGGCAGAGGTAGGCAGATCTTCTGAGTTCCAGGCAAGCCTGGTCTACAAACTGAGTTCCAGTACAATGAGGGTTACCCAGAGAAACACGATCTCTATTTTTTAAAAAAAGTAAATAAATAAAATTGAAAAAAAAAAAAAAGAGATCCTGCCAGAGTTTCCCTATTGCTTAGATCCTGGTGCTATGGAAGAGATGAATTGGAAATGTTGTATCCAGTTTTCATTTGAACTTCTAATGTCCCCAACAAATTGCCAACTAATGTAAGTATACTAACTATATTTCCACTAACTATATTTGAGTTCTCTCACTACACATTTAATAGCTGTATATAGTCAAGGAATTTTATCTAATGCAATAAAAATGTCCTCTTGTTTATTAAACTCTCA
The DNA here is from genome assembly GCF_903995425.1 of Onychomys torridus. NCBI lineage: Eukaryota > Metazoa > Chordata > Mammalia > Rodentia > Cricetidae > Onychomys > Onychomys torridus. The sequence goes on from NC_050466.1 coordinate 119,937,130, forward strand.
AGTTGCCTATGATGAATATGCTCCCTGGATTCAGTGTGTATGAATATCTGTGTACATGTCTATGTGTTTGGATGTATATGTGTGTATGTGTGATGGACAAAGAGGGAGGGAGGGAGGGAGGGAGGGAGAGAGAGAGAGAGAGAGAGAGAGAGAGAGAGAGAGAGAGAGAGAGAATATGATAATCTGTATGACTCAGTAGAAATGAAAACCATGTAATAAAAATTTGTCCATTTCCTTCAGTTCTGCAACAACAACAAAATAGAACAGCGAATGTGAGTTAATAACTAAGTTCATTATTTTGATTAATATGTAATATCAATAATATTTAATATGATTGAAATGAAATATTGAAGTCCTATATGACACTGCTTTTTCAAATTAAAAATGTGTAGATAATTAGACTAATGGAAATCATTCATGAGCTTAAAAAACTGAAAAGTTCGCAAATGATTCCATGTGAGAATTCTACCCAGTTCTGTGTCATTGTCTGCACATCCAAGTTAGAAAACTTGGTATAACCTTTGATTTATTTCTATCCACAACATTGAAGAATTAAAGAACAATTAAGACAAAATATATCTCTTCTTAATTTTGATTTGGGATTCATTCCCATCTACAAGAGTAACTAAGAACTGTTGTGGGCAGCTACTTTCTATTCTTACTTTAGAATGAAAGGCTATTGTATTTGCTGGAGAGGAGTTTTGAATTTTTGTTATTTCTGCTAGAGTGACTTTTCATCATAATCCAACTCATGTAGGCATGACAGGGGAAACTGCATCCCTTGTGACTCTACTGACTTCTCCAGGTGCAATTTGCACTAAACGAAATACGTGCTCTGCAAAGCACACCCTTAGTGCTTACTGCAGTTTTTCCCCTGTGGAAAGCTGATACCCAGAGACTTCTTAAAATATTAAGGGTGCACTCAGTCCATCAAAGAGATACTGCACACGTAGTTTACAGTTTTTCCATATTCTAATTAATACCCTATTTTTCTTTCATGTAGTTTTTTAAAACCATCATAGAGAAGCAGAATGTTTCATGAGGATTGCACAGACTTTCCTCCTCTGATAGAAATGCTTTGACATTCAATGACCTTCCCCTGGGCAAAGAAGAGTCAGCACTACTTCCCTCTGCTTGTGTGACTTAGGAGAGCTGTATCATAAGTGAGTTCTCCCTAAATGGCTACAGACAAGAACCATGGTTTTTCAGAGATTTCTCATTAATCCCTTGACATAAATGCCATGTACTTGGCATTGTTGTCTTGTGGGGAAATAAGGCAGTAGTTGTACAAAACCAAATTCTGCTAAGGAATGTCATAGACACATGACAATTATTAGTGCATTGAACATACAAGCAGAGAGTCACATGTGTTTTCTAGGTACCTTGTAAAAATGGACTAAGGTATACTTTTTGCTGTCAGAGAACTCAGTGAGTCACAGAAGAAGGGAGGTAAATAACATGAATCATATGTTACTGCATTTCAGGCACTTTGCTGTAACACATGAGTCCTCATAAGAAAGACATCACTAATCTAGGTAGGTGCTATACTTGTTGACTTTTATAGATGTAAGGACAGAAGCTCTATATCTTTGAGATCATTGAGCAATTAATTTGACCACTTCTCTCAAACTAATAAGTAGTAGAGCCATATTTCAACCCAGGTTTATCTGACTGCAGCATCTTGCTATTAAATACTCTGCCATGCTTTACTTTTGTGTACACATCACAGCACTTATATTCTAGTTGAGATATTTGAAGGGCAGAGAGGGCAAGTTCATCTGAGGTCTCCAGCTATTCAGGGACAAAACCAGATCTCAAATCACTGTCTGACTCCTAAGTTGAGGTTCTTGTCTGTCAAATGTGGCTATGTCTTATAAAAGGTGTAAAATAGTTCCCATCGTGGGGAAGGCACAGATATATTTCTGATTGCGAATATTTTCTTTCTGTCTTGGGGTCATAGTTATCAGGGAAGGCTTCTTGTGAGAAATGCCATTTGACATCAAATGTGAAAGTCTGTGCTGAGAATAGTGATGGGAGACAGTATTCCCAGAAGAGAACAATAGCAGCAAGTGTGCGGGTGTGTAAAGTGATTGCTATTTCTGAGCACTAAGCAGCCCAGATAGTGTATAAGTCCCAAATAGTTAGGAAACATATTTGCACAGAAACAAGCAGCTAGACAGATGGTGTTTCAAATATATCTCCTGTTTTTAAAGTATAGGAAATATATCGAGAATCTAAAAAGGAAATGTAGGCTGTGGTGTATCAGTTAGTTGGGAGAGTAGGAGACAAGTTTGCTGTGACATTCATGTCCTGGCTAGAGGTTTTGTTTGAATACTTTCCATTAGCTGTAAGAGGAAGAGCCAATCACAGCTTCATTTTCAATTCAGAAATTATAATTTTGAATACAAGAGGTTACTGAGTAAGTCATTTCTGTCCACCATAAATTGAAGCTTACTTTTCTGTTTTCCTCAATGTTCAGCTATCTAAGTGGAACAAATGATTCTCAAAAGGAAATTTATTTCTGGTCTTTGAATTACCAGCAGGTGGCAGTGTGACACATTCCTTCTATAGAAGTGAAGTAGCATTTGTTTTTTTTTTCCCCCCCCATCCCTGCTTGGCTGTCTCTAGAGCCTGAAATTAGAAGGAAGAACTGTTTTTCTTGTCACCAGGGTGTGATTGGCCTAATCTTTACACACACATCCTAAGAATCAGACCCTCTATGATGTGCTAGTTTCTGAATGCTCCTGGGCTTAGGGATTCATGGGATCATTCTATTTTCCTCAAGGAGAGAGTGCAAAGCACATCTCAAGTTACTTTTTGAGCAGTTCTTCACAGTTAGCAATTCAAAGTCCAAAGGCATAGAAAGGCCATAAGGTTGGCAGATTTTGCTTTTGGCAATCCTCCACTCCAGCCACTCTGCTTTTAAAATGTTTGCTTCCTTACTGGAATCCAATTCTCACCAAGGTTTGAATAGAACCCAAAGCATTCACAATTGCCTTGATCTTTACTCAGAAACTTCTTGTTCTTTAATAGGCCACAGCTAGGTTAATCTTTAAACAGTCCAGGGTGATAGGTTGGGACATAGGCTGTTGGATTTACTCCTTCCTAACCATTCATGTCACAGAACTACCAGGTTCTACAAATTTAAATGCTGAAGCACGGTTCAAATCTCCATTCTGCTTCATTGCCCTTGTGAACATTGCACATGGCTGCAACCAAAGCCTCTGGCTTTCAGCTACTCCTCTGCTACCACTCATCTTCCATGAATGGAAAGTTTTTAACTATAGATATTATGCAATTTGTAAAAATTTATCTAGTCATCTAATAAATGTTTATGGATCAACTACTTGCTGTAAGATGTTTCTTACAGACACCCTTTGGTTCACCACCACATATTGTATAAAATTCAAGTGTCTTGTGGCTCACGATCTTTGGCATGTCAGATCCTTCTTGGTTTATTCCCTAATTCATGTCCCACAATATACTAGGTTATACACTATTTTCATATAAATATAAAATATGAAATATTTATGTCATATGTGTATATGGATGCAAACATGTTCATATATATATGTATATAAATATATATTCTTCAAGCTATTATACAGTTTCATCCTGACAACACATCACATATGAAAAATATAAGTTTATAGTGCATTTCAAAGCAGCATACTTGAGCAATATAGTATACTATGGAATATTATATTTTTTTCAGTGTTCTGATAGTGTTGCTGACCATGAACTGCAACTGACATTACCCAGTGTTACAAGAGAGTGTCATACTCCATGTCAGTGGTGTGGAAAAAGATCAACCCTCAAAATTTGAAGTATGCATTTTGCCAAATGAATATTCTTGAATTGAAAACTTGTAAGTTGCAGCGTTTTAAGTTGAAGACTTGTATACATAATCCACATTAGCCCCAGGTGCTATCAATCTTGCTCTGTATACCTCTCATAGACCACATACAAATCATCCTGAGTTATTTATCATTTTGAAAAAGAAATCTTCACTTCTGGACTCTGGATATTTCATCTTCTGCTTTGCTTCATGCATAAATCCCTTCCTACTTCCTCTTTGTCTTCATAAAACTGCTCATATTTAAAGACCTATTTCAACCATTGTTTTCTCAGGGTAGCTTTCCTTGGATTCCCCCCACACATTCTGCTCTTCCAGCCAGAATTAATTGTCTTTCTTCCACTGTGTTCCTGTCACATTTTGTTTGTGCTTCTGTGCTAGAGTTGGTCATATGGGGATTTAGTTATTTGTACATCTGTCCTTTGTACTATATCTATGAACTTTTGGAAGTCAGAAATTGTTGCTTTGAATTTTCTGTTTGTAGTAGACTGCCTTCTATATCATAGTTGATCAATAAGTACATATTAGATGATAGAGTAAAAGCTTATAAATTGTTGAACTCTAGCTGACTTGAAGAGCAGAGTGTTTGTGGTAGAAAGTTATTGAGCAACCTGCATTTCATAAGTACCCCACTGGCAATTTGGAATTATGACTGAGATATGGCTGAGTACATAGGATTTTGTATTTTGACAAGGAGGATTTAACAGTAGTAGCTCTGAAAGTCCATCTTCATCAGCAAACACACACATGTACACACACGTATACACACACACACACACACACACACACACACACACACACACACCTGCTTTTTGCCTCTGCTTCTGCTGCTGTCCTTTTCCTTGTTCTATGCACAAGAACCTGGAAGCCTTGTGGAGGTGCTAACTGAACTCCAGTATCTGCCAATATCAAAGGGGCTGTCAACATATATTTATTTAAATTCTCTTGTTCAATCATGTACCTTTGCCTCTTTTCCTAATTGTTTCTTTGTATTCTGGAGTAGAGATGGTGAATGGCACTAAAATGTCGTTTACCTACTTGTCCTGCTACTTAGAAAAATAACAGAAAACAATATTTCTAGTGAATGTCATGACCAGGATGCTATATAAAAATATTATTAGCGGCTGTGACAATTTGTTGCCAGAATGTCATTTTGTTTGCTATTATTTTCTCATCTGAATAGGGCCTTTCTACTTCCTCTAAAAAAGTGTGAGTTCAGACCCCCATGTTTTGAAGCCCAGGGTGTTAAGGTTAGCTGCTTGCCTATAAATATAAAGATGAGGATGATCAGCTCTGTGCCCTGAATAATTTTGCTTTCCTCTTTCCTAACGTGGTTTTGGGAACTATTCCTCTGTACTTAATTCCCTGAACATTTAGATCAGCTTTGTCATACTCTGACCTCTCACTGGTGTTACTCAAAGAGACTTGTATCATCAGACTTCTTCGATCCTCCCCTGTACACTTTGTGGTGCCCTTTTTGGTGCTCACAGTGAAGGCTTTGTTAGCCATTTTCACATTCTTAAATATTTATGCTACTTTGAATGTCCACTTGGGAAGGCAAGAAACCAAGAATGATCTTTTGCATTACTTTGCATAAAATTAACATGTTGATTTTTCTACAAACCCGTAGGTTACAGATTAATTTACATAAACCTGACATTCAGGAAGTTCAACCTTTACCTTGTCAAAGAAAATGAAATAAGTCAAGACAATTGAAAGCAAGTATATATTTAAAGCACCAGAAACTGTTATAGGTAAAGGGGTGAAACTTACTATTATTAATATTCACAGAATCAGCTTCTTCTTCTGTTGTGGAATATTATTTTAAGATGTGTTACATTTGTTTATGCTGTGGATTTTTTTAAATGATTCAATGGTGCATTGCATTTTTTTTATGTTGCATTTGTTTAACTCTGTGAAGCTATGTTGCTTTACCTATCTAAAACACTTGTAATAAAGAGCTGACTGGCCAATAGCAAGACAGGAGAAAGAATAGGTGGGGCTGGCAGACAGAGAGACTAAATACAAGGAGAAAAAGAGAGAAAAGGAAGAAAGAATGAGAAAAGGAGGAGAGGAGGACTTCAAGGGCAAGCCATCCAGCTACACAGCCAGCCATAGAGTAAGAGGAAAGTAAGATTGCAGAAGTAAGAGAAAGATCAAAGCCCAGAGGCAAACGATAAATGGGACAATTTAAGAAAAGCTGGCTAGCAACAAGCCAAACAGGCATTTAAAATTAATAATAGACTTCCTGAGACTCAGAGGCCAGTCCCCAGCTCCCATCCACCCTGGAACTCCCATCTGGACCAGAGGTGAGTGCCTGGGGTCACACCCAGAGAGGCCTTCACCTAGGTCCCAGCCCTGGGCACCAGCCACTCTGGGGAAGTCCTGCCCAACTTGGCCCCAGGTTCTGGCCCACCGGGAAGGTTCCTCATCTCCAAGACCCTCCAGTGGACCCTACAACATCCATGCCCTGCCCCCACACCCATTTGCCGGAGGCCCCAGCCACTTCCTGAGATTTAGAAACCAGCCCCCAGCTTATATCCTGCCCTGGAACTCCCATCTGGACCAGAGGTGAGTGCCTGGGGTTATAGTCAGAGATGCCCCCACCTCTAGGTCCCACCCCTGGGCACCACCCATCCCAGGAAGACCTGCCCAACTTGGCCCCAGTTTCCGGCCATTTGGAGGGCCCTGCAGAAGGCTCCCCTTTCCAAGACTGCAGGCAGACCCTGCAAGCTCCACACTCTGCCCTCACAACCATCTGCCCCAAACCCCAGCCACTTCCTGAGAACCAGAGACCAGTCCCCAGCTCCCATCTGTCCCAGAAATCCCATCTGGACCAGAGAGACCCCAGCCACTTCCAGAGACATAGAAACCAGCCCCCAGCTTCCATGCTGCCCTAGAACTCCCATCTGGACCAGAGCCCCCAGCTACCATCTGCCCCAGAACTCCCATCTGGACCAGAGCTTCCATCCTGCCCCAGAACTCTCATCTGGACAAGAGGAGCTCCCATCTGGACAAGATAAGGAGACCCCAGGGACTTCCTGAGACTCAGAGTCCAGCCCCCAGCTCCCATCCGGCTAGCACTCTCATCTGGACCAGAGCTCCCATCTGGCCCAGAGCTTCCATCTGGACCAGAGAGAGGTTCCCTAAATCTGTCAGCTCTGTCTGGAACAAGTGCACTGATAAGACCAAGAACGAATCCAAGAGGAGATGGGCAGACGTCAAAGCAGAAGTACATACAACAAAATAAAGAGCAATACAGCATCACCAGAACCTAGCCCTTCTCCAACAGCTAGACCTGAACATCACAGAATGGAAGAAGCAGAAGAAAACCACCTTATAAGTAACATCATGAAGAGGCTAGCGCCTTATATAGAAGAAATCAAAAATGAAGTGAAGGAACAGACAAACAAAAAATGAGAAGAATGCTATAAAAAAAACAGGAAAGGAGAAGGTTGTTATGTAAAATGAATAGAAAATTTCTTAATAAGGAAACTAGAAATATAAGAAACAGATATCACTGACATAATAAAAACTATCCATGGAAAAAGGAATGATTGAAGTAGAAAAACAAACTTTTAACAAAATGATCTCTAAGGGACATTGAGATCAGAGATTCCATAATCATATGATTCCATTTTATTAACTGGATCTATACATATGCTTTAACAGTGAGAATATTTTGAATATCTTCTTTTAATCATCTACATTAAGCACCTATCCACCATTGTTTTATTACACCCATATACATAAACACACTTTAAATTCTCATTATCATGTCTTTATGTTCAGTTTGATTACAAGCCAAAGGAAAAATCCATTGCTTTAGAGTTATAACATGATTTTTACCAAAGTATATTTCCACACTGATTTGCATATGAAATAAGGTAGAAATGTAGACCTATGTTGGTTATTTATTGTTGTTGGCTCTTTTCAAGAAGCATATCATACTCAAAGTTTAAGTAGAAAATGAAGTATTTAGATCACATCATGAGATCTGAAGGCAATTCATACACAATAGATGCAAAAAAACATTTTGAGAAGCGAAAACAAAATTGAAATAACTACACAGCCTCTCTGGTGACAAAGTTGAAAGGGACAATGCTCAGTTAGATATTTAATGGTGGTCATTCTGGCCACTCACCAAAAGAGCTTTTTCCTTCCATCTGCGTTCTTCCCCAAGAGGGACATATGTCCTATACATAATTAAAAATGAAATTGAAAATTCCAAGATGAAAGGCAAATCAGCAAAAAAGCCCATGCCAGTCTTGGCATATCAGAGATACAGAATTTTTTGCCCATGGGTAGAAACTTAGAAATTGAAGTAAACTCAAGAGATATATGGTTAAAGATTTTTGCCGTGGGTAAAAGAATCTCTAACCAATGTAAGACATGATTCTCTTAAAAGCAAATGTCACCCTTAATCTTAAATCATCATTGCTAACTGAAATCAGAAGACAACTCTTCATAATCAAAAATGTTTCATCTCTTTCAAGTCATCATTAGATTTCCCTATTCCAAGGCACCATAAATACAGATTTTGTACCCTATTGTCCCAGAGTTTATTTTCATTTCCTTTCATCATATATTGCAATGAGGTTGAGATTTTTATTTTCCCACACCTAAATCCAAGGTCATCGCTGAACCACAATGTGTTTACCTAGTGACTTTCTGAGAAATCTGTACTTGGTATGTTCTTCCAATAAATTACTAATGTGCTATGAACTTCATTATAATAAAATGCCAAACTAAACTATGCAATTAAAATTTTAAATTATTTTTTTCAATTTTGATGTTATAAATTAAATCCTTTATTTGATATGATAATATATAATTAAAAATATTAAATTTATTAAGAGAGTGTTATGTATGAGGAAAGAGTCTCTGATCATTCAAAAGAGAAAGAGATCAATTTTAAAGGTTTCATAAAGTGCATGATAACATAGAAATTTGTAAAATTGAATTAGATGCATCTGAATGGTCTGTTTAAGGATATATATTTTCTTAATTTCAAGATATTCACAAAGAAAAAGATAAGGACCCTCTCAGTATTACTAAAAGTTAATAATTTTCTTGAGTTAGAAGCAACCCAGCATTTGTGCTTAAATTAGATTCTAAGTTTGAGATATTATATAGATAAATTAGATTAGTTATAAAATAAAATAATGGGCAAGGATTCTCAGTTAAGATTCTTCAACACAGCACAGACAAGAAACTAAGTGAAACTTAAAAAGGAAGTAGAATCATTCCAGTGCATCACTCAGCCCTCATCAGAGAACATTGCCCCTGCAGTATACGACAACTAACACAGACCCACAACTGGACAATGCATAGAGAGCAAGAAACTTTGGAACACTTCATTCTAAATGGGATGCCATCAACAAACCCCTCCCCTCAAGGCTCAGGGAATCTATGTAGAAAAGGAGGCAAAAGAGTGTAAGATTCAAGGGTGTTAGATGATCCAAGAAATAGACTGCTAGACACAACAGGACTAATAATACACATATGAATTCACTGAGAATATGTCAGCATGCATAAAAACTGCTCAAGTTCAAAACAAAGTTCCTGCAGTAAGAAGTAGAGGTGGTCACAAAGTCCTATCCTTGCCCAATTGATAACTTCTATGTTAGAAAAAATCAATTTTTTCCAATGGAGTGACATTGGCTATGTCAACCACATTCCAGAATTTTTGTGTGCTTTTTGATTTGCTTTGGTATTTTTTGTTTGTGTTATTGGTTTTTGTTTGTATTGATTTTAGGTTTGTGAGTTGTCTTTTTTTAGAAATGGAGAGAACAGGAAGTTGGGTGAGTATAGAGGAACTGGGAGGAGCTGGAGAAAGAAGGAATATGTTAAAATTACATTGTATGAAAAAGTTTCATAAATAAAAATAGAGGGAAATGCACATTAGATCGAAGGTCTAAGCTTTGCTACTTGTACATATTAATGAAATGATCACAAGTGTAGAAATTTGCACAAATTATGACATTTAAAAGCAAATTAAATATGACTGAAGGAAATGTTTATATGCCAATAAAATGAATGCTATCAAAATTGTATTTATGTATTTAGTAATATATATGTATATACACATACATATATGTGTGTAACAACATGTAATGAAAAAGGATGTCATAAATTTTAAAAAGAGATAGGTGGGTTATATGTGAGGGTTTGGAGGGAGGAAAGGGAATCAGTAAATGATATAATTAGAATCTCCAAAAATAAGAGAAATAATTAAAAATAATTGAGCAGATTGAGCAGAGATCAGCTTCATTTTATTGTAAATTGTGAAGATAAGCTGTTTGGAAGCACAAACATGATCAGGAGCTAAACAGAAGGCTATTGTTGGTCTTTTGAAAATGAAAAAAATGCAAAGACTCATTGGACACATGTTTAAAGAAATGAGTAAAAACAGCAAATCTGCAACAACAAAGCAATAATCTAAATCAAGGTTCCTTCTGTGCACAGTATATTAATTATATAAGACACATGCTAATGAATATTACCAGAAAGAAGGATCACAGAGTATCTTTGAAACTTTCATTAAATTTACAGATATGTACATATATTCACACATGCTTCTACAAACAATTTTAGAGCATTTGTGGAATCATTTAAACCTTGTCCTTCAACTACAAATTCAGATTAAAATGGCTTAGGCTGATTGCAGGAGGCAGAGATATGATCCATTAGCAGAAATGTATAAAAGAACAGATTTTTTTCCTTACAATCAAAAGCTTTCCTAAACTAAAGCAGCTGCCTCAGTGGACATTTTGTTCAGAAAGCGAAACTATTCTCTGGATCATCACTGCTGTGATATACTTTCAGTGGGATTCCTACATTGGGGACAAAATAGCTCTGATGTCCTTATACATTAAGATTTTGTGAATAGATGAGTGTTTGGGTACATACCTGTAATTCTCAGCATTTGGGATACCTGTAGATGAATTTTTAAACAGTCTTAATAAATAAGAAACACAGAGCTAAATACAGAGGTGAAAGCTGTAGAGATCAGAGAAATAGTGATAGCTGCCAACTACCCTTAGCTCACCAAGAGAACCTGCTTCTTCCTGTCTAACCTGCACCTTTATTGCCTTGCTGTTCTGCCTTCTCATTGGCTCTTAGCCCAGCCACCTCACTTCCTCATCACTGCCTATCTGTACAGACCTCCAGGTCACTATGCTTGGTACTGGGATTAAAGGCGTGCGTCACCATGCTTGGCTGTGTCCTTGAACACACAGAGACTCTGACTGCCATGTGATTGGATTAAGGGCATGTGCTACCACCACCTAACTTCTGTTTATGGCTGGCTGTATCCTCTGATCTCCAGGCAAACTTTATTTATTAACTAACATACAAATAAAATATCACCACAGATACCGAGACAGGAGGATCTCAAATTCAAGACCAGCCTCAGCTACCTAACAAGAACCTGTTTCTAGAGAAAAGACAAAGATGAAGAAGATGAAGAAGACAAAGAAGAAGGAGAAGAAGGAGGAGGAGGAGAAGGATAAGAAGGAAGAGGAGGAGTAGAATGTTGAGGACTCTTATTCTTTTGGGGGGTACCACTCAGCTCCCAAATAAATACATACAGAGGTTTATTATTAATTTTATTTTGGGTGGTAGTGTGTATGCACTTCTCTTCTTTGGGGTTTACTGTTGTGGTGTTATCTATTGCCTGTGTTTTCAAGGGTGCATCTGACTTCCTTAGGTTGGAATTTTCCTTCTAGTGCTTTCTGTAGGTCTGGATTTGTGGATAAGTATTGTTTAAATCTGGTTTTGTCTTGGAAGGTCTTGTTCTCTCCATCTATGATGATTGAAAGTTTTGCTGGGTATATTAGTCTAGGCTGGCATCCATGGTTTCTTAGTGTCTGCATTATATCTGTTCAGGTCCTTCTGGCTTTCAAAGTCTCCATTGAGAAATCGGGTATTATTCTGATGGGTTTGCCTTTATAAGTCACTTGGCCTTTTTCCTTTGCTGCCCTTAATATTCTTTCTTTATTCTGTATGTTTAGTTGTTTAATTATTATGTGGCGAGGGGACTTTTTTGGGGAGTCTAGTCTCTTTGGTGTTCTATAGGCTTCTTGTATCTTCATAGGCACTTCCTTCTTTAAGTTGGGCAAGTTTTCTTCTGTGATCTTGTTAAATATATTCTGTGCCTTTGAGTTGGTATTCTTCTCCTTCCTCTATCCCTATTATTCATAGGTTTGGTCTTTTCATGGTGTCCCAAATTTCTTGGACATTTTGAATCATGACTTTTTTGGCTTTAGTGTTTTTTTTGACTGGTGAATCTATTTCTTCTAACATATCTTCAACACCAGAGATCTCTCTTCCATCTCTTGCATTCTGTTGGTTATACTTGCATCTGAAATTCCTGTTCATTTACTCAGATTTTCTATTTCCAGCATTCCTTCTGCTAGTGTCTTCTTCATTTTTTCTATTTCCTTCTTCAGGTCTTGGACTGTTTCCCTAGTCTGTTTTGTTGCTTTTTCATGATTTTCTTTCAGGGAGTTATTGTTTTCTTCTGCTTTATTTGTCCTTTCCTGTTTTTTTTATAGCATTCTTCCCATTTTTTTGTTTGTCTGTTCCTTCACTTCATTTTTGATTTCTTCTATATAAGGCACTAGCCTCTTCATGATGTTACTTATAAGGTTGTTTTCTTCTGCTTCTTCCATTCTGTGATGTTCAGGTCTAGCTGTTGGAGAAGGGCTAGGTTCTGGTGATGCTGTATTGCTCTTTATTTTGTTGTATGTACTTCTGCTTTGACGTCTGCCCATCTCCTCTTGGATTCGTTCTTGGTCTTATCAGTGCACTTGTTCCAGACAGAGCTGACAGATTTAGGGAACCTCTCTCTGGTCCAGATGGAAGCTCTGGGCCAGATGGGAGCTCTGGTCCAGATGAGAGTGCTAGCCGGATGGGAGCTGGGGGCTGGACTCTGAGTCTCAGGAAGTCCCTGGGGTCTCCTTATCTTGTCCAGATGGGAGCTCCTCTTGTCCAGATGAGAGTTCTGGGGCAGGATGGAAGCTCTGGTCCAGATGGGAGTTCTGGGGCGGATGGAAACTGGGGGCTGGTCTCTGATTCTCAGGAAGTGGCTGTGGTCTTGGGCAGTTGAGTATGGGCAGGGTGTGTCTGCCTGCAGTCTTGGAAAAGTGGAACCTTCTTGCAGGGCCCACCTAATCACATGAATGTATTTAGAAGTCTTGAGTATCTTGTAAAAAGTTATAATGTCTCAAAATTTTTGATATCATTGTTAATAATTATGTAAACTGGGGTGGGACAGTGGATATAATCTCTTTAAATGTTTTGATTGGTTTACTTCCAGCAGTGTGACATTTTCTAGAAATACACATACAAGATTACCAAACCTTCTTGAATACTTAAATGGATTATTTTTTCTTTTGTATTGTTTTTTTCATTTATTGTACCTACTGACTGTTGCAGCGTCCCCTCCCTCCTCTCATGCCACTCACTTCCTCCACCTCCTTTCTACCACCCTATTCACTCCTCTTCAGTCTCCATTCAGAAATGGGCAGGCCTCCTATGGGCATGAACAAAGCATGGCACAGCAAATTGAGGCAGGACTAACCTCTTCCTTCTGCATCAAGGTTGGGCAAAGCAACCCCACTTGAGGATTGTGTTCTCCTGGGTAAACTGGGAGTGAGGGTGGAGGTATGGGAACATGAGAGATTGGATTGGGTTGGGAGGCTTGGGGGCAGGACAGATGGCAAGAATAATGAAAGAGATATTTTGATGGGGGATATTTTGGGGTTAGGGAGAAACCTGGTGCCTGGAAAACTCCCAAGAATCCACAAGGATGACTAAGACTCCAAGCAATAGTGGAGAAGGTGCCTGAATTGGTCATCTCCTATAATCAGATTGGTGACTATCTTATCATTGTCATGAGAGAGCATTTATCTCATGATAGACCAATTCTATAGAAATGAAGTAATTATTTACATACCATGTTTTCAACTGAAGTGTGCTTCAGTACTTGGGATATCTCTTGCCATATCCTGCCCCAGTGCATAGTCCTCTACATGTTCTTCCTATTCTAGCAAACCTATATCCTTGGAGTAGAAACTGGACCTCTCTAGCTCATACAAGAAGAGTGCTGTTGGTTAAATGCAGGCAGAGGACTCTACTATTATTATCTACATTATAGTTAAATCAAACTCTCTTTGTGAGCCCTAGTATTCCTGGAAAAAAATAAATAATGAGGGGTTTGGGTTTGGTTTACATCATTTTCATTTTCTTCTTCTTCTTCTTCTTCTTCTTCTTCTTCTTCTTCTTCTTCTTCTTCTTCTTCTTCTTCTTTTCTTCTTCTTCTTCCTCTTCTCCTCCTCCTCTTCCTCTTCTTCCTCCTCCTCCTCCTCCTCCTCCTCCTCCTCCTCCTCCTCCTCCTCCTCCTTCTTCTTCTTTTTTGGTTATTCAAGATAGGGTTTCTCTGTGTAGTTTTGATGCCTTTCCTGGAACTCACTCTGTAGCCCAGGCTGGCCTTGAACTCACAGAGATCTCCCTTTCTCTGCTGAGAATGCTGGGATTAAAGGCGTGTGCCACTGTTTTACATCATTTTCATTTGTGTGTGTGTGTGTGTGTGTGTGTGTGTGTGTGTGTGTGTGTGTGTGAGTGAGAGAGAGAGAGAGAGAGAGAGAGAGAGAGAGAGAGAGAGAGAGAGAGAATGTTTTACACTATACCTCTGGGTAATTTAGAACTCACTTTGTAGCCCAGGCTGACTTCAAACTCTCAATAATCCTCATGTCTCAGTCTCCTGAGTCCTAGGGATATAGGCATGATCTACTCATTTTCCAATTGAACTCTGTAAACTAGGGTTCATCAGAGTTGCTTCAAGGGCTAGCACAGAGATCAGAATGAGGGGTATGGTTTCTCCCACTCACTTCATACCACAGTAGCTTTACTTTGCTTTTATCATCTATAATTTCCTGAGTTTGCTTTAAAGTACAAAAGTGATGAGGAGAAAGTGCATCATTGATGTAAATCAATCATCAAGGTAATTGAAACTATTTTAACTGCTATTTCATGGTCAGGATTTTGGTTTTTGGTGTTGTTGATTAGACAGAATTGACCATACAACAATGTGATCAATTGCTGTAAGAGTTTATCTTGTTGGCCACTTGCCTGCATTTACTCAGGTTAACTCTGTAGAATCTTTACATTAAAGACGTAGGAATTATGAGCATTTAGTAAAGAGTCAGAAGACAGATTATGTATTAGTTTCTTTTCTATCACATTGCTAAAACACCATGACCAAAGCAAATTATAGAAGGAAGGTTTTGCTTTGGCTTATGGTTCCAGAGGGATAATAGTCTGTCATGCAAAGGAGACGAAGAAACAAATGCAGAGGTGATGGCAGTAGCAGGAAGCTGAAAGCTTATAGCTTAAACCACAAACATGAAGAATAGAGAATGACATAGCAATGACGAGTCTTTAACCTTTCAAATCCTGTCCCCAGTGACATACCTCCTCCAACAAGGCCACACCTCCAAAGCTTCCCCAAACACAACCACCAACTGGGGTTCAAGTATTCAAAAGCTAGAGCCTATGGGAGAGCATTCTCATTGAAATCAATCAACATGGACTACTTTTCTTTCTTGCAGAAAATGAAATGGTGGGCAAATAATTCTGGTTAGGGCAACATGGAGTTCTTTTAATACACTCTTCCTTCTTCCATCCTTAGGCCTATGACTACACTTTCTGTAAATGACTTTTTGCCTGTACACTGAAAGTTAAATTGATTCAAACAACAGTGTCATTCCTAGAGTGAACATTTTATCATTTTATTACCTTCCTACTTTTAAAGTCCAATGGATCCTTTACTGTAGGATGCATGAGTAGTGTTCCTAATAGGATGACAGGAAGACATAGTATGCTAAACATCGGTCAGGAAAAGGGGGAAATATGTTGTGGCCTGAAATATATCTTTTATTTTTAGGTTATTCATTGAGCTGTGATCCAAACTGCCATGGGTTCTCAGTAGAAATACCAGCTTCTTATTTAGACATTGTCAATACTGTTTAGTGTTGACTATGTATAGTGTTCAATGAGTAGAGTCATATGAATCACCTGTCTCATTCCAGATTCATAGCTGAAGAGCCAGAGTACCAAGGAGGAACTCATGAATTGCTCTGAGGTTCCAGGATAAATTGGTAATCAGAGCCAAGGTAGCAGCGAAGGAGATTTAATGACCCCTCTCATATACTTCATCATTGCTTCTAAAATCATCTTCCAGTGACAAAGTCCAATAAAGCCTTCACTAAGCCAGAGGAAAGCCTTGGTTGGAAACTGTCAGTGGATGTTCCTGCCCTGCCCTAACATTTAGGGTCATTAGAACATTAGAACAGCTCACTGTGGCTTGACTATATGAGAGCAATTTTACAAACAATTCAAGCTTGTCATTGAAAAGTATTTTCAGGAGATGATGAAAGTACAGTTGTTATGCCAGTGATCATATATAACACATCAAAAGTTAAGAGTTTCAACATAATAAATTTCCCCAAATGTATATTGTCCTAAAGTAGGGATGATTTATATTTAGAATTCACATGACTAAGCTCCTCCCACACTTAAGTTTGCTTAAGAAGCTGAGGCAACACTGGAATTAGCCACCAACATAGCTTCCACCTTCCTGTTTTCACTCAAGGATTAGCATTATTTTGCTTGAAATATTTAAAAACATTTTAAAATGAAGAGAATAAGGACAAGGAAATGATGAATAATGGCAGGTTCAAAGTCAACATTCCAGATTGATTTATTCAATGAATATGAATTAAACATTTTTTTTTGCCAGATTCTGGCAAGATGTAAGAGGACGTTCCTTTATGGTTCTTGTAATTAACGGAAATGAGTATCTTGAAAGTCCACTTAGGCTTTTACCCACATTCCTCCTCTTTCAAGAAGCCTACCATGATTAATTAAGAACTAGGAATGTTTGTATCCCATTATAGTTTAATCATGGATATTGATTATCTTTTTATTGTATGAGAAGTTTTACCTATCAGTACCTACATAACACATATGTACTATTTTTATAGTATGGGTACCTGTTTAGCCCATTTAATTTGCTCTATGAGTTGCTTTTTACACTACTATGCCAAATATACCCAAGAAAAGCCACTTTAGGAATGTTTATTTTGGCTTACAGTTTAAAGATATATTCTATCATGGTGGTAGAATCATGGTGGGAAGAATAGGTGACAAATGGTCACATTATGTCTGCAGTCAGAACAGAAAAACAAATACTGGCATTCAGAACATTTTATCCTTTTTTTAAATCTAAGATATCAGCTTGTGAAATAGTAGGATTTATTTTTATATTAGATCTTCCTACTTTACTGTAAACTCCCTCAGATATGCTCAGATGTTTTTGGTGATTCTAGATCCTAGCAAGTTGATTAACCATCATAAGTCCACTTCTTGTCAACTTGACATGCAGACATGTTACATTAAGCCACAGTCTCCATCTTCATGTCAACATTAGGCTCATGAATATCCCATAATGTAAAATTCATTCAGTACAACTTCAATATTCTCCAGAGTCTTAAGCAATTTCAACACTGTTCAGAAGTGTCAGTACATACATCGTCTTTCTGAAACTCAGGTGACCTCATTTATTTATTTATTTATTTATTTATTTATTTATTTATTTTGTTTGTTTGTTTGTTTTGTTTTTTGAGACAGGGTTTCTGTGTGTAGCTTTGGAGCCTCTTCTGGAACTTGCTCTGTAGATCATACTGTCCTTAAACTCACAGAGATTCACCTGCCTCTGCCTCCTGAGTGCTGGGATTAAAGGTGTGCGCCATCACTGCCCAGCCATGTGATCTCTTCATGTCACATTTTCCCAGTGTACAATGACACAAAGTAAACCTTCCCATTTCAAAAGGAAGAAATGAGTACTTAGTAAGGAAAGATCAGGCTACAGCAAGATGAAAACCCAACAGGGAAATACCTGGGCCTTAAGGAGCTTGAGTAGTGCCCCCCCCCCACCCCGGTTGCTGCCTGTAGGACATTTACTGCCTTTCTTTCTTTTTTTTTTTAACTTAACACCTTTCTTAGTCAGCCACACTCCACATCTGAATTCTGCTGTCTCCAACAATCTAGGGTCTTCATGGAAACTTAA
This sequence comes from Onychomys torridus, assembly GCF_903995425.1. NCBI lineage: Eukaryota > Metazoa > Chordata > Mammalia > Rodentia > Cricetidae > Onychomys > Onychomys torridus. The sequence goes on from NC_050466.1 coordinate 119,955,120, forward strand.
GGTTTCACCTCCACAGATTTATTCAATGACCTTTTAGTGCCTCTCTGCAATGACTCTGGAACACAGACTCAATGGCCAAACCAAGACTCATGGTTCTATGACTCCACTGATCTTGCGTATCTCATTTCTATAAAACTAATGCCACATGAATGACACTGACAAGTCCTCTTACCAGGGATCCGAAGTTTCAAACAGTGTAAGAGAAGTCAGGACAGGAGCTTGAGGGCAGTGCTCAGATCCCTTTCTCCCTTTTTATTCAGCCCCGAAACCCTGGATATCAGTGGTGTCACTTGCAGTTCAGGACAGACTTCCCACCTCCATTAACCTAATTTAGAAAATCCTTCATAGATGTGCCCAGAGGTTTATCATCAGTAATTTGGGATCCTGTGAACCTAACAATATTAACCATCACAATTATTAATGAAGCTCTACTAGGAAGAGGCCTTACCCTTAAATTGTACCCATTTGATTTTAACACTATGTGTACAACAACTATCTTTGAAATCTTAAGCACATTATCAGATTTCCAATGATTTGTTTATAAGATACAGTTATGAACTATGTAAGAATCACCATCAAATTGGGGGAAAATATGAAGAAAGGAGATCTACACATGTCTTACTATGATACCTGATTTTCCAAAGATGGCAGCTGTCTTGTTGGCTACATTCTTCAGTTCAGAATTGTAGAATTACTAAATAGGATTTCTATGATACTCATTATCTAAGGTTCATTCTACTTTTGTGGCCAGAGGAAACATTTTGTGAATTCATGTTTAAATGTAACACCAGGCAGTAGAAGGTTGTTTCACATGATCACCTGCAGTTTTCTTTAATGTTTAGTATGTTATAAAATATTTACATCATTTTATGAAAGGTTATTTATACAGAGGTACCAAGTTAAACTGAATATACTACAAAATAGGTCTTATTTTTCACCTTTGGCAAAGAAGAGAACATTAAAACATAACTGGAAAGCTTATTAATTTTTGGAGATGTTAGGATATATTTCAAAGTGTTGTAAGATATTTTTTTAACCAAGGAATTTCTCAGGAAGGGCATTCCATTTAAGATTTGTCATTTTTGAAAGAACTGGAAGTTTGGCTCAACATTATAGAATTTGTTTGCTGGCCTTCATTTCCAGTGATTCTTACCCTGGTGCCTCCTGGAGAGAGGCAGAATATCACTTAATAGGTAGAGCCTATCTAGACAAGTTTCTTTTTTGCTTTTTAAAGAAGTTTGCACTGTATATAAGACATGGGTTGGTGTCTGAAGCTCCTTGGAAGCCTTTACTTCTGATGATTTCTCTATTTATTCTAGGAATAAGGCCCTACCAGCTATCATAAAACATAACATTTGGGTTTCTGATCTGGTAAGACAGAACCGAGCATTTGGGACTGTATTCTTCCAGCATAAAAACCAAATTCTCGGTTGCAGATGCAGCTCAATGGCACGTGGCATATGTAGCATGCACTAGGACCTGGGTTCCCTATCTAGAACTGTTTTTAAAAGTCAAAGTTCAGAAGGACCTATTGAAATAACTGATGCTTCTCAAATCTGTAACTCAGAAAGTTACATCATCCACAAGTTCCCCCATCAAGATTATGGATGCAATAAACAGTTTCTGGGCAAAGGAAACTGGTGGATCTGACTGCAAGTTGTGTAGAGATCTCTATGGATTCAGCATTGCTGTGGTGGACTTATTTTTATTGGTGAAGCTCCCTTTTAGTCAGCCATGCTTCTGTTAGTAACTCTTCCCCTTGTACCTGTAGGTAACCAGAAACTCATCAGTTCACCACCTGGACTTGGGTAAAATTGTTGGTCAGTCATAAGCATCCTATTGGGTGAATAGATGTTTGTTTGTATCTCTTCAGGAAAGCCACACAATAGAAACTCAGACTAACTAATCTCAAAGCATATACATATCTGTCCCCTAGAAAAGGGGGTCTATGACCTTAATCTACCCATACCCAAGTAACCATCATCTGTAGTTCTTACAATTGTCTGGCTTGCATTTCTTCCTGTCTTCTTACAACTAACTAAAATCTATGCTGCAGCCAGAGTGATTCTAAAAACAAAGGTGAACCACTGTTGAAAATTCTTGAAAACATTTAATCATGCTCAAGAGAAACATTTGGCTCCAGCATAGTGGAGCATGAACTTAATCCTTCCCATCTTTTGGTTGCAATCAGATATCAGTCCTTGCTGGTTCTTCCTTATAGGGCCTATTCCTTTTGTCTGCAGTGTTATGTCACCTGTCATTTCTGTGCTTAAACGGCATTTTATTTGAGTGGTTATGATTAACCACATGCACAATTAGGATCACATAAGTTTTCTGGGTTTAATGAAGTTAAGGGATGTTTTTCCTTAAATAATGGGACTTCTTAGAGCCTTTGACAAGTTTGTGTGTACTACCAAATGAAAGAGAGATATGAAATGAATTCCCAGTTTTCTTCCAGTTACTGATCATGTTTGCTTAGTGACTTTCTTTCTCATGATTTTCTGAGGGCATGTCACAAATTATTTATCTATTGATGCTATACCCCCATTTCCTTACTACACTTTATAGGAGGACAGCAAACATTTTCAGAATGGAAGATATGAATGTGCATCTTTGTATTTCTGTCCTGAAATATTTTATAGTGGTGTTTGCATAGAATGATTTAGTATTTCTTCCTACTTAAAAATTTCACCAAATGAACTTCAGAGAGAAATCTAAAATTAGATTTGCCAGTTACAGATTACTGAGAGCAATACTTGGATTTTATAATTGTAAGTGGTAATCTTCAAAAAATATTTAGTATTTTAGTTACTATTTTAATACTTTCTTTTTTAATGTATCCCTGGCTGGCCTGGAACTCCTTGTAAACCAGGTTGTTCTCAAACTCATAGAGATCTGCTTACCTCTGCTTCTTGAGTTCTGAGATTAAAGGCAATTGACACCATGCTTGGCAGTATTTTAGCATTTTATTTAACATCCTTTATATTAAAAAATTAGTAGAATTATTTAAAAGTTGTCCTTAGGTTTTCTGAATTTAAAAAAATCATAGTGTAGGATCAGAAAGGGTTCAGTGGGTCAGAATACTTGCTGCTCTTCCAGAGGACCCCAGTTAAACACACGTATATTGGTTCACAACCACCTGTAACTCTAGTTCCCAGAGGATCTGACATCCTCTTCTGACCTCCACAGATACTAGATATACAAGTGGAGCACAAATATATGTAGGCAAACACCCATACACATATTTTAGAAATTTAGTGCAGAGTATAATGATATTTCACACCAATGTCCACAAGAAACCATTTGAGGGTTTGGGCATTTAGCTCAGTGGTAGAACATTTGTCTTGCAAGCACAAGGCCCTGGGTGTGGTCCTCAGCTCTGGAAAAAAAAACAAACCATTTGTAGGTGTGGAAATCCAGTTACAATGAGATCATAGTAAAATCTGACCTTCAAACTATACATGGGGACCCTGGAAGAAACACCCTTATCAATGCTGACCCTGCAAATCACAAATCCAGTTCATGAGTACATGGTATATATGTGCTGGTAGGTTTAATGTAAGTCAGTAGTGTTGGTATACACTTTTATAAAATAATATCCACTTTGTGTCATATGGAACTCATTTTCATTTATATCAGGAACAATGACAAATTCAATTGTGATATTTAGAATAAAATAAACAAATAGATCTTGTGGTAATCAAATAATGACTTGTGGTATATTAACTGAAATTTGAAATCAAATGTCATACTTTGTTGCTTTTTGGAGGAGTCAGTAGGAGGATACTGCATATAATAGTCCACAAAGTCACTCAGTAATAGAGCGAAGTGTCCACTGTCAGTTATTTGGTAAGTGCTATTCCTAGGTTAGTGCACCAAGAGAAAAAAAAAAATGAGTGGGCAAAGGAACTGGAGCAGAGATTATTTGAGTTGGTTACTTATCAATTGCATCAGAGTGCCACAGTATTGCCAGTGCAACTTGTGTTGAGTTTCTGTGCTGTGATTCTATTGGGAAGTTGACTTTACCAAGATATGTTAAAGAGTCATTAATAGATTATTAGCACTAACAAAGAGGAAGATTCAGTCTAATGAGAAGAGTGAGTGCCTCATTATTGGTTTGGAAATTAAATAGCCTCCCTCTAAGTAATCAATGCTAAGTGACTAACCTTCGTCTAGGCTGCAGCTCATTAGTAGAATACACACAGATGGTAATGTGATCAAAAATGTTTAAAATATTTGTGGCAAGAACAATATGAATAAGGAACACCTGTCCCAGATGTTCATAACTTGACTTGTTTCCCCTGTGCTATCTGTGAACTGGGACCATTGAGTTATAAGAATGGATTTGTCTGATAAAATCTACAGTTTTCAAATTTGTACATAGTTAACAGATTATCATCAACAGTCACAATACATTACTTTCATGAAAAAAGCTTATAGGAAGAATTGACTTGTAATAATGGCTTGCTTTGTTCAGTAACTCATTTCTCCAAAGATAATTGCCTTGAAGCAAAAATGGATTCCAAATCTAATGTAATAAACGCTTATTTTGGATTATATTTGACTACTTCTTTTTCTTCCTTATCAAATGTTTTCTTAAATGTCACTAGTTAATAAATGATCCTAATATCTCCAAGGGCCTTACAAGAGATATTCATGCTGAAATATTCCATAAATATGCTTTGAGTTTCTCTGGTAACAAGTCAGTGGTGATATTAGAGATGACATGTCTATTCTACAAATAGGACAGTGTATACATAACTACCAATTGAGTAGTTATATTTTTTGTTTTAATTCCTTGGTAATCGCTTATATGTATATGATGTATTTAAATCAGAATCTCCCCCGGAACCCTACTCCAACTCCTACTTGATGTCCTATGCCTTCCCAAATTCATGTCTTTTTTTTTTTTTTTTTAATCAACTACGTCTTATTAGTGCTGCTTTGAAGGACCATCCATTGGAGCATGGGAAACCTACCAGAGACCACATTCCTGAAGAAACTGGTTTCTGTAGACGGAAGTTTCTGTCCCTCCTGGTCCCATAGCCATTTAGTCCCAAATAAACACATAGAGGCTTGTAGCTGGAATTTTCTCTGGTCCTGCCCTGGCCCACAGACACTCAGACCCAAATAAACATGTAGAGGCTTAAATTAATTAAAACTGCTTGGCCATTAGCTCAGGATAACTACTGACTAGCTCTTACACTTAAACTCAGCCCATTAATGTTAATCTATGTGTCACCACGTGTTCCGTGGCTTTACCTGTGTGCCATTACATGCTGCTCCCTGGATGGTGGGCTGATGTCTCCTGACTCAGCCTTCCTCTTCCCAGAATTCTCCTTGTCTGCTTATCCCACCTAGACTTTCTGCCTGGCTACTGGGCAATCAGTGTTTTATTAAACCAGTGTACAAAGACATTATTCTACAGCAGAGGCTTATATTAATTATAAACTGTTTGGCCTACTGCTCAGGCTTACAACTAACTAGCTCTTATGCTTAAACTAACCCATAATTCTTGTCTATGTTTAGCCACGTGGCTTGGTACCTTTTCTCAGTCCAGCATCTCACTTCCTCTGTGTTTGGCTGGCAACTCTCATCTCTCTTCTCCTCTTCCCAGAATTCTCCTAGTCTGGTTGCCCTGCCTACACTTCCTACCTGGCTATGGCCAATCAGCATTTTATTAAACCAATATGAGTGACAAATCTTTACAGTGTACGAAAGCATTATCCTATAGCATTTCCCCTTTTTTCTTTTCAAAACAAAACCCTTAAATCTAATTTCCTTTGTTTAGCTTTTTTCCAGACCACTATCAATAACAATTTGTAGCCAACATTTTAAACAGTGACAAACATCCATAATCCATCTTTTGGGAATGTGAGTATAGATTTCTTTTTGATTAGACAGAAAAAGGGAAATGCTGTGGGATGTCTTTCTGTATGTTGAGAACATGTGTTGCTCCCATTGGTTAATAAATAAAGCTGCATTGGCCTATGGCAGGGTGGGATGGAGCCACATGAGAAAATCTAAGAGAATAGTGAGAGAAGAAAGGCAGAGTGAGTCAGACACTGTGAGCCACCACCAAGAGAAGCAAGATGTAAGAGGACTGGCCACATGGAAAAACACAGATTAATAGGAATAGGTTAAGTTAAGTTATAAGACCTAGCTAGCAAAAAGCCTGAGCCATAGAACAAACAGTTTGCAATTAATATAAACAGCTATAGGACTGCAGGTGGGAGAGATTAATCTGAACTGCTGGGCTGGGCAGGACTGAAGAAAATTCTGACTATAGGTTTCTCTTCTCTAGCAGTCAGAAACTGCCTAAAGCTCCTTAGCTAGGTATGTATGCTCACAAGCTCCTCTTCTATCCATGCTTAAATGTTGACAGGCTTGATCTTGTGCAGTTAGCCACAGGTTCTTTGAGTTTATGAGTTCAACAGTCTAGAAAACACCTTTTCACAGCAGTCTTCCCCAACAAAAATATCTAGAATTCTGGCTCATACAGTTTTTCCACCTTTTCTTTCTTAATGTTTCCTGATAACTAGCTCTTTTCGCATTCTCAAATTTCCAAGCTACCACAAAAGTCACAAATGACAAGAATAATTTTTAAATCTTATATCCCCTTTCTTCCATTTAGCCAACCTGTCTTCCCTAAGAGTCCACTTTATGACTTCAAGAGTTTTAATATATCAACTACTAACCTTACCCACCTTGAAAATTTCTTTGAAAACAGCAAGCCATGGAAGTAAGAGGAGGATTATTTCAAAATAAGAAGGCTATGAGCAGCACAGCACAAGAGTAATGGAGTAAGTAAGGTCAGGGTATAAGACCTACATGAATGAAATTATCATAAACAAATCAATTTTTAAAATAATTAATAGATATTCAGAATATTTCTTTTCCCTTTTCCTATCCTCCACTGCAAATATCTCTGGATCTGATCTGGGTGTGGTATTCCATGTAGTAAGACCATAGGCTACATAGCAAATGCTGACTCTGGAATCTTCAGTGAAAATAGATATATAAGGAATTGATTTATAAGACTTCTTTTTGTTTTCATATAGATAAAACTCCCCAAGACCAGGACATTTACTTCTTGTTTGTTAAATTATATTTGCCATGATAACTGTTTTTTTAGTAAATCCCAGACTTTCATGAAGATATCAGGATAGATGCTTTGCATGATTTTAGCTTAAGAGAGAGATGTGCTGTGACAATGCAGTGGCCCTAGATCATTTTTACTGGTTGAGATCAAAGGTAGAGAATTTAAATGTTTAGAAAGCAAAGTACAAGAAGGGAAATTATCTGTTTTGCATATCACCAGAGCCAAAATTGGTAGATCTTAAGACATGCAGTTGGTTGAGGTCTGGGATATTTTTTAACTTTTAATTGGCATAAGTCTGGGAACTGAAAAATTGACAGTGTTGTCTAATAGACACTGTGTGTATCATATTTAAAAAACAAGGATGCTGTATTTCGTGGCACAGAGGCCAAGCTTTTTCACAATGCTTTTTTTCTACTGGTCCTGTCTTTGTTTTTCTTCTCTGTCAGTCTCTAGAAGTTCCTCATTTACTAGGCTTTGGAATCTCTTTAAAGCTCTACTCAACCAGATACTCAATGTCATATCAGTGTTGAAAGTAGGCTCATTTATACTTCAGGACATGTGGCAATTTTAGTTAATCTCCAAGGGCCTTAGTCTATTTGTCTGTTGGCATTTCACTAGCTTAATATTAAATGACAGATAAGAAAAATGAATATAACCTCTGAGTAAATTTACAAATTTTAGTGACATTTCTCCCTATTAAGTTTTGACTCTAATAAGACAGTGGGGACCTTCATATAATAAAGTAGTTGATTTTTTTTACCGAGAGCATTTCTCTCAAAACCTCAATACCAAAATTATATATAATAAATATACATACATGCACACACACACACTATATATATATATATAAATAAAACTTAATGTAATATATATATATATTTGCATGCTGATTCTTTAGAAAGGAATTAGATTTGCTGGTGAGAATTGAAACAAGGACACTAAGAGCTGTGACTCTGAATTCTATTCTAAAATAGGTAAGACTGGGTCTTATTGTCTGCCTTTTTGGTTTTTCCGCGGCAGACTGTTTTGAATAAATTATATCTGAATGATGATGATGTACTAAGGAGTCATAAGCATTTCTTCAGATACAACAAGAAGTAGAGAGATAGGTCTTCTCAAATACCAATGTCTCTATATTGCATAAAAAGCAAAGCAGTTAAGCTAGAGCCACCACAAAAGTGAGCAGTGGACTTGTGCTTTTGTGTGTGTGTGTTAGTAGTAGATTATTAACCTGAAGATTTATACTTTCTCCTTGTGTAAGGGTAAATATTTTGAATTAATGGTACCTCAGTTTCACTTTCATAAAAATGGAACCATTAGTTTCATTGATAATTCACTTGACAAAAAACAGTCCAGGCAATAAAAAATAGAGATAAGAAAAATATAGTCCATACCTAGAGTTAGTTATTTTGTTTTGCTATTAAAACATTACAAGAATATCATATAATTTAGTTAGGGATATGGCAGAATTTAAAACACAAAACCATGATTATATTTTGTTTTAATGACAAAAGCAGAACCTCATAACAACTTTTCTAGACTCTTGAATATGTATCCTAAAACTTTAAAAATTGAATGTAAGCATGAGACTTCATAATTATCCCAAGTTGAGCATGTATTGATTTTATCTTTGTACATGTGGTAGGAAACAACAGCAACATTTAGAGACTAGACAAAGTTTGGTAGAGTCTTCCCTATGTCTTATTCTTTTGTCTGTACCTTTGACTCAAATACTTCAACACAGAACCCTTCTCTCTGTATTCATATAGGTTTATTATATAAGTCAAACTCAAGATACCAATAAAATTGTATTTAGGCTATCTCTAGAGGGTATTACCCAAATATGGGACATTACATTGTTAAGTTATCTACCCCTTATTCTAAAGTCACTTGTTAAATACTGGCTACTATTTGGGTTTGCTGAATGATGGGTCACCTTCATCAAGGAAAATTGTAGAAAGGGACTGACACATGGTGATCACTTGGCTGCAGAAAAGTACACAGATGTATGTTATTCTTTAATTATATATTTAAACTCCCCCATTTTCACGGGATAAATGGCTGGTTATGAGAGATACCTGTGACAGAAGGAAACCTGTGTCCTTTTCCTGGAGGGAATTTTATGTTTTTGATTAGCCATAACCTTAACTAAGCCATAAAACAGCCTTTTAGTTTTTAGGGTTGAAATTTGGGCACCTTCTTCCTAATTTAGTTCTGCCTTTGCAATATAGTTCCCCTAATATTAGGGCAGCTTCCATATGTCCTAATTAAGTGGCCAAAGCTTGGCTTTTGTGGATTGATTATATAATGCAGACAGTAATGGCCATAATGACTCAGAGAGAACTGTCTAGAGAATCTTGCCAAATCTAAAATTGCCTTTCATTTGTGAATCTCCCCAACTGTTCTTGCACTGTTGGTGATAGTCAATGTGCTTGCATTTGGGTCAAACCTTATATGCAGCCCTGTTATAAAGGTGATATATCTGTATCTGATTTTATGAGCCTCATGTCGCCATAGCCCAAACACACATATTCCAGGTCCACCTATATGCACCCTTGCCATTTCCTTAGAATTTGTCAATAAGGAACCAGTAAAATGCTTTTGCCATTCCTTCCTTATTTAAGAGTTGAATTCATTGCCTGGCTTTTTGCCTCTTTGGACTATGATGAATGCTTTTAGGCTTAAAGCCACCTTGCCAGCAGGGACTATAGAAGGGGCACATGACCAACACTCTATTTACTGGTCTTCCCAGTTGATGTTGCTAAGCTAAATCAAATGTTCTCATGTGAAATTGAAATATGTTACCATTCTGGCCTATTGTAGAACATGCATTCTAGTTGATGGCATTATTTCTTATTCTAGACATAGAATATTTTTGGAAGTTTTCTTGGTTTGAAAGTTTTCTTGGCCCAGGCTCCTCTTTACCAGCCCTATTTCATTTCTACTCTGCCTTGAAGAGCTTTCTGAGACTGGGGGAGGGGCGATTTTGAATATTCAGAAACAAGAGGGTCAATGAATGCAGGTGAGGGCTCTAAAATGTAGAGATCTTTATTTGTTTCATTGTAACACTAGTGTAGCTGGAGAGCTTCTCTCCAGCCCCCCGCCAAGCCCTGTTAGTTCAACAACCCACTTATAAAATAAACACACAGACATTTATATTATTTAAACTGTTTGGCCATTAGCTCAGGTCTACCACTGTCTAGCTCTTACTCTTATATTTAGCCCATTTCTATTAATCTATACTTTGCCGCATGGCTTGTGGTTTACCAGTACCTTACATCTTGTTTTTCATAGTGGCAGTGTCTCTCTCATCCAGCCTTCCACTTCCCACAATTCTCCTCCTCCTTGTCCTGCCTACCCTAGCCTTTCTGCCTGGCTATTGGCCAATCAGCATTTTACTTATTTTAACCAACCAGAGCAACATATTTGACATACAGAACATCCTACAGCACACTAGGAAGGAAAAAATGTTGTGGGTACCCACATATGAGGTTAAGTTTGGTGACTGTGGGGTATCAACCATTTTGTAAACTCAGTGGAAGAAAAAAAAATCCGTTTGTGGAGGAGAAAGGGAGAAATACAATAATAAAGCATTAGAAAGTGGCAGAATTTTGGAGTAAACACTGCATGTAAGTTTCTTTCTTAAAACTAATTGTCTCTTTCAGCAGGGTCTGAACCACCTCCCTTGAAATGATTCTATCACACAGTGACCACATTAAAACTGTAAAAGATGTCTAAATAAACAGCTTTAATGAGCTCATCACATTATGAGTTGGCCTCTTTGTAAGCTGCTGGTACCCAGCCTCTGTGGGAGCTCACAGTGTCATCTAGTAATACAATGATATTTCTCTGCCTGCCACTTCTGTCTTTATGAAGCATTTCTGCTACTCTTGAGGTATCTGTCAGATAATGATATATAGACTTCAAGATTAGCAATGAGATTTTTTTTTTCTTTTTTGGCTTGAAAGTCATGCTGTTCTAGCTTATGTGACTTTCACTAAATCCTTAGTGCTAATTGGTGAAAAGGCACAAGTCTTGAATTTTCTAGAATTTTTAAGAGAAGATAATCTTTTTTTCCTGTGTGAAGAAAAACTATTTTCCTGAAGTTCATCAATCCAGATACAAAACAGAACATATAATTCTTTCTAATGTCTAAATTACCCCACCCTTTAGAGAGATTATGTGTATTCCTATGTGTGTTATCAGGGGAGAAACTAAACTTTTCCTTCCTTCCCTTATTCCTTCCTTCCATCCATCCATCCTTCCTTACTTCCTTCTTTCCTTTCTTTTTCTTTCTTTCTTTCATTTTGTTTTTTGATACAGGGTCTCACTATGTAGCTCTGGCTGTCTTGGAACTCACTATGTAGGCAAGGTGGTCCTCAAACTCATGGAGATCTTCTTGCTTCTTCCTCCTAAGTCCTGGGATAAAAAGCATGTACAAAGCTGGGCGGCGGTGGTTCATGCCTTTAATCACAGCACTTGGGAGGCAGAGCCAGGCAGATCTTCGTGAGTTCAAGGCCAGCCTGGTCTACAGAGTGAGATCCAGGACAGGCACCAAAACTACACAGAGAAACCCTGTCAAAAAACAAACAAACAAAAACAAAAACAAAAAAACAAAAAAACAAAAAACAACCATGTGTACCTATGCCCTGCAAGAGAATAGAATCATGCACCATAATGGTCTAGATGGTATTTTCTTAGAGTTTCTATACCTATGATAAAATTGTTAAGATCAAAAGTACTGGGAAGGAAAGGGTTTATTTCATATTATAACTTATAAGCCCATCACCCAGGGAATTCAGACAAGGACAAGGCAGGATCCTAGAGGCAGTACCTGATGCACAGGCTGTGGATGAGAGCTGCTTACAGGCTTGCTCTCTATGGCTTATTTAGACTGCTATCTTATATACTCCAGGAACACTTGCTCAAGGGTAGCACCTCCCACCATGGACTGGGCCTTCCTACATTAATAACTAGTTAAGAAAATGCTCTACAGACTTTCCTACAGGCAAATCTCATAGAGGCATTTCCCCAGCTGAGATCCCCTCTTTTCAAATGACTAGCTGATTTCAAGTTGGCATAAAATGAAGTAACATGGGTCTGAATGTATATAAGGCTAGAGTAAGTATCTGTGATTTAAAAAAAAATAGAAGAATTTGGATCCAGTGAGTGAATAGCCTTAGAACCATGCCATGGTAGCTCAGGTGGATATAATAAGCTAGATGAAAGCACTTTTCAGAAGAAGGGCATTAAATTGAGGGAAAGTATTTGAAGCATATAAATATAAATATAATTAGAGGTAATCAAGTTTTAGGTACTATTCTCAGTTCCTTTTCTGTATTAAATTATCTAATCCTCACAGTAGTCCTATCAAGTAGAATACTATTTTGGGCACTAACAAACAAGAAATTAACTTGCCCCAATTTACAGAGCTAATTGATAGTAGAGCTAGGCTTGAAAACTAAGCTTTTGTCTTGGCAACAGTCTGGGTTGCTTGAGGATTTTTATTAGAGCCTTTTGGTCAATGACTCAATTGGATATAAGCCAGTCCTGGTACTGGAAGCTTCATTTGATGACAAGAGATGGTCAGTTGGGACATTGTCTCCCTTATTATTTGGAGACTTTATTAGGATCACCTTCATATATTTTAAGAACTTTCCACTGCAATAGATTTTCATACCATCCCTCAAATGCCCCTCAATTCTAGTCGTCTCTCCTTGCATTACGCTCCCTTCTCCCTCCCTGCCTGATCCTCCTGTTCTCATCCCCTATCTCCAGTCCACCCATATAAAAATTTATCCTATTTCTACCTCCCAAGGAGATCTATGTATTCCATATAGTCCCTTCCTCTATATATGACCTTTTTCGGTCGCTCTCCACAAACTGATGGCACTGTCCCATTGGTGAAGACAAAACCAACCCAACTAATTGAATATGGATATGGAAAGCTGGTGCTTACATAGAACTGTCATTCCTACATTGTTATGTCTTTGGTACTTTTTAGGCTACCAGAAAAGAAATATAAACAACAGTCCAGCCACAAAACATTTGATCTACAATCTGCCCTGCCTGCAAAATATGCTAGAGCAATGGTGGCACAAAGCTTGTGGGAGTCACCAACCAATGTCTGGTTCTGGTTAAGGGCAACTACATAAGATGGAAACCATACCTGATACTGCTTGGGTGACCAAGAACCAGAGACTAGATGTCCCAGAGACCTGGGATAAAACTAAATATTATTGGTTTTAAAAAGGTAATAACAAAATGACTCCTAATTATATTCTGCTATACTCATAAACCAATGCTCAGTCATCATGAGAATCTTCACCCTCCCCCTCCCATATGGAAAAATACAGAGACTGACTGACAGCCAGACATTATGCAAGGGGAAAGACACACACACACACACACACACACACACACACACACACACACATACACACACACACACACAGAGAGAGAGAGAGAGAGAGAGAGAGAGAGAGAGACAGAGACAGAGACAGAGACAGAGACAGAGAGAAACAGGGAGACAGAGAAAGAGAGAGACAGAGACAGAAAGAGAGAGACACACACTGAGGGACAGAGACAAAGACCGAATCCTTGGAACACACAGCTCTAAATTAGAAGTCTCCATCAAGGAACCCCACAGAAGAGGAGGGAAAAGAGTGTAAGAGCCAGCCAGGATGGAGGACACCAGAAGAAATAGGTGCTCTAAATTAACTGAGAAGAGCTTGTATAAATCCACAGAAACTGAAGCAGCAAGACATGGGCCTACACCAGGTCCTCTGCATATATACTAAAGCTTTCAGTTTAATATTTTGATAGGATTTCTGAATGTGTAAACAAGTGGGTCTCTAATTCTTGTGCCTTCTTCTGGGCTCTCGTTTCCTTCTGTTGGTTTCCTTGTCCAACTTTGATGTAATGGTTTTTTTGTTTTATCTTATTATCTTTTTTATGTGTTTTATGATCTCTTAGAAACCTGTTCTTTTCCAATGAGAGACAGAAAGGGAGTGGATCTGGAAGGGAGGGGACGTGGTAAGGAACAGGGAAGAGTAGAGGGAGGTGAACTGTAATCAGAGTACACTGTATTCGTAAAGAATCTTTTTTTAATAAGGAGGAAATAAAAAGTATGAAAGTTAAAAAAACAAGCTTTTAATTATGAAAATAACTGGCATCTCTCTTTTTAAGACAGAGTAAGTGGCACAATGCTAAATAGCTGGTGGCACTAACCCATTAAAGAAGCCACATATGGGTTGGGGATAATTTAGCTCAGTGGTAGAGTGCTTGCCTAGCAAATGCAAGGCCCTGGGTTCAATCCTCACCAAAAAAAAAAAAAAAAAAGAAGCCACACATTTTGTCCAGGTATTACTTTAATACACACTTCCTACCCAAAGTATTAGGCACATTACCATATCTTGCTTCTCTTGCCAGATATTAGATGCTTTTCAGTCTTGCTGATTCTGAATGTGTGTACAATATTTTGTATAAGTCAGAAACTATATATAAGTTAAGCTGGAAATGAGTGGGGCTTCAGATAGAAGAAAGCAGGAATTTAGGGGGTATTCTGACAACACTGAAGATATAGAAATACTAAATGTATTACTAAACTCTTCATGAACCAAAGTTCTAAGGAATGCATTCATCACCATTTTGTTCCTGGGGAGCTAAGGTATGTCATCAGGAAAGGACCAACAACTAGATTACCTAGAGAGCGTCTATTTGTGTGTTCAATGGCAGAATTGTTGTTAAATGCCTAAGTTTTGTAGTCCTTCCAGGAGGTAAGATCAAAGTACAGATTTGACATATAGTCTAGTTGACCTTTTTAAGTTTTCTTTTGTGAGATCACAGGTTTCATTGCTTTAAGTAAACTTGATCCATAAATCCCCTTCCAGCCTTCAGTCACTGTATACAAATACACAAACGATTTCTTAAACTGTGGACTGTGTGGTTGTGGAAATCTAGATTTACAAATTCTAAATAAATGACTTGTTTTTATCAGAGGGTGTATTACATGTTTCCTTTGAACAGCAAGCTTTCCTAAAATATTGAATTTAGAATTGAACTTTTAGCATATTTAACAATGTAACCTTGTTGGGAAGGGTGATTATGATCAAATAAATTTCAAAACCTAATAAAATTCAATAAAAAAGAACAAGATGTAACTTACAGAAAACTGAGGGAGGGTCGGTCAGTTTTGTTTAAGCATATGATACCTGTTGATCATAAGTTGACCATGCTCTAGTGGGTGTTCCTACACTAACAAATATGTGGGAAGTGCAAATTAGACTGAGTTGATCCTGTATGGACATAAAGTTTGCAAGGGGGCAGAGGGCAGATGGTAGATTTTGGAGACATAGACATTAATATGATCAGAATATATTAATGCATTATGAAATTCTCAACAAATAAAATAATATATAAAATGTAGCTTAGTAGAAAGTTATATAAATGAAATACCCTGGAATTGACCAGGATCATTTGTTTAAGCAAATGTGTAAAATGATCTGAATTCTTACTGTATTCCTGATAAATAAAGTTTTGGTATATGCCTGCCTTTAAAACACAGAATGATACTTTCTGGAAAGCAAACTACTTTTGACTTTAAGCCTCCTTCAGTTCTGCTATTTCAGATTTTATTCTTCACGGTCTGTTGAGCTGAACTTGTGACTTAAAGTGGTTCACTGAACTGAGATTTATTATGGTTTTAGGAAGAAAACAGTGAAATAAAAAGGCAGTTTTGTTATTTTTTGTATAGGGCCCCCAAACCCACAGTTCGCAGAATACATGGTGTCAGTTACCTCTGTAATGTCATGTATTCATCTGCCCATCCACCCACTCATTCCTCTATTTAGCCAGCATTGCCAATAGTCACTATGCTAGAATTTGGGATGTGGTAATAGGTAAGATAGTTTCTGATCCTCTGAAGCATATGGTTTGGTGGGAAATCCAGCCAGATTAGTTAGGCAGTTTCTAGTAGAGTATGATAAACAGCTAGCCTGCTTGAATTCTAGAATGCCATGGATGCATGGATAAGTTGTCTATGATCCAAGCCAGGTGCATCCATAGACATAATTAAATTAGTATCCTAATGCTACATAAGAAATTACTGAAACTTATTCTTTAAAATATGCATTTGTTATTTTTTTTCAGTTTCTACAAGTCAGGCACCTGACAAAGATTTAGCTGGATCTTATGCTTCAGAATTTCTCATTGGTTGCACTCTAGGCATTGGTTAGGGCTGTAGTCATCTGGGAGTCTGAATCAGGAATGATCAGTTTCTAAGCTTACCTGAATGATTATTGACAACGTTCAGTTTCTTCTGGATTGTTAGGCTATGGGCATCAGTTTCTTCAATTACAATTGCCATATGAGCTTCTCCAGAAGGCAGCTTACAGCATAGCCACTGGCTTCATTAATGTGACAAAAGTAAGGGAAAAGAGAATGCCATAAAGATAGATATCATAGTATTTCATAAACTAATCTAGAAATTCATCAGTTTTGTCATATTCTGTTCCCCAGAAACAAGTTATCAAGTCTAGCTTTACTGAAAGAGAGCACCAGAACACCTCAAAGATGACAATATTGTCTAAGGATGTGTGTATCATGAGGCAGACATCACTAGGAGTCACTTTATTTTTAAGTTTTTATTAAATTTTTATACAGAATACTTTGATCATATTCTTTCCCTGCTTCTAAACTTTCTCATATCCTCCCCATATACCTACACACACATTTCATGTCTCTCTCTCCTCTCTCTAAAAAATTAAATAAAACAACAAATGAAAATAAAAATGGTCAAACATACATACAGAACAATAAGACAAAAAAAATACCAAAGCAAAACAAAAAGTGCACACACACACACACACACACACACACACACACACACACACACAAGAACATGGAATCTGTTTTGGAATCTGTTTTGTGTTATCCAAAAAACCCTTGGCATAGGGCCTGCCCTATAATATGATTGATATACTCAGTGACACTCCACTGGAGAAAACAGATTTTTCCCTTTGCCAGTGGGTATCAATTGCAGATAGCTTCTCGATTGATGGTGAAATTTTGTGTCCACTTCTCTTACTAAATGATTGGATTTTGTCTAGTTTGAACCTGTGAAGGTCTTGTGCACAATGTCACAGTCTCAGTGAGGTCATATGTGTATCAGAGGAGCCATCACTTTAGAAGCTACTGAAATACTATTCTGTACAGACATATTGCTTAGTGACTCTGTAATGCTGTTCTTTGTGCCATCATTTTTTTAACTCCAAGATACACATCATTGTTTAGTATTTATACACTCCTTTCGTATGACATATTGTAGATTGACATACTATCTTCAGACCAAAATTCCTTTAAAATATTGTTTATTCTTCTCTCATGCATTATATCCAGACCATAGTTTCCTCTCTCTCTACTCCTTCCCATGCCTTCCCTTCCCTTACCTCCCCCAGATCAACTCCTCCTATGTTTCCTTTCCTCAGAAAAGCAGACCTCCCAGAGATATCCACTGGACATGGCTTAACAAGATAAAATAAGTGTGGGCACAAATCTTCATATCAGGGCAGGATGTGGCAACCTAGGAGGAGGAAAGAGGTACCAAGTACAGGCAGAAGAGTCAGAGATACCCCTACTCCCATCCTTTGGCGTCCCATAAGAACACTCAGCTATGAAACTGTAAGGTATATGCAGAGGACCTAGCTGAGACCCATACAAAGTCTGTTTGTCACTTCAATTTCTGTGAGCCCCTATGAGCCCCAGAAAGACAAACATGGTATGTACTCATTTATAAGTGGACATTAGCTATTAGGGAAAGGACAATCATGCTACAATCCATAGACCCAGAGAGGCTAAGTAACAAGAAGGGCTTAAGTGGGGAAGCATGGATCTCCCTGGGGAGGGGAAATAGAATAGATTTTGTAGATGGACTGGGGGTGGGTGAGATGGGAACAGGAGGGATCAGGCAGGTGGGGGGAGGGACAGAGGGAGAGAGTACTGGAGAGATGACTGTAATTGAGAGTCATTGGGGAGGGGGCAATGTAGAAATCTAGTGCAGTGAAACTCCCTGGGATCTTTGAGAGTGACCCTAGCAAAGTCTCCTAATAATCGGGACTATGGAGCCCGAACTGGCCATCTTCTATAATCAGGCAAGGCTCCTAGTTGTGGTTTTGGGACATCAATCTCGCCACAAAATCTTCAACCTACAATCTGCCCTGCCTTTAAGACACAGATACTCTGGGACAATGGTGGTACAAAACTTGTGGTAAATAATGACTGGTCAACTTGTCGCTCATACCACACGAGGGAGCCCATACCTGACCCTTCCTGGATGGCCAGGAACCAGAGCCAGGAAAGCCCAGAGACCCAGATTAGAACCAAACATGACTGGAAAAAAATAAAAAGGTCAATGAAATGATTCTTAATGGTATTCTGCTCTACTCATAGATCAGTGCTTAGTCCCATTGTCACCAAAGTGGCATTGACCATCAACCAATGACAACAGAGGCAGAGACCCAGAGCTAAATACTAGGTGGAGTTAGGGGAACCCTGCAGAAGAAGGGGAAGAAGGAACCAGAGGGGACAAAGACACTAGGAGAATACAGGCCATAGAATCAACTAAGCATACTGTCATTCTTAAACCTGCTGTTATTAACAGTTTCCTTGTTTTCAGTACATGGTTTATTTTAATAGAATTATTCATATTGTAGAGCAAACTATGTTAGTTATTAAGTAACCTCTGGTTTTTGTTATCTCAGTAATCATGGCTGGGCTGCTTAGAACAAAGCTTTAAAACAAGACTATTTAGTGAGTATTATGTTAATGCCAGCTTTCATGGTTATCTAAGATTTCTAGTAGGCCTGTTCTTCCTCATACCAGTTTTTATTAGACTCTTTGTCTTGAAACATCTCACTCAAGATATATTTAGTAATGGACAATTTGTAGAAATTATATTTATTTACTATGATTCACAGAAATCTTTAAAGTCAGTTCTTAGGAAGAGGTGTATATTAGGATAAGGACTTGTGGTGTTCTGAAAGAAAATGGTCCCCAAAGGGAGTGACACTATTAGGAGGTGTGGCTTTGTTGGAGTAGGTGTGGTCACTGTGGGGGTGGACTTTAAGGTCTCCTATGGTTGATAATTCCAGTATCTCAGACCACTTCCTGTTGCCTGTCCAAGTTGTAGAACTCTCAGCTACCTCTCCAGCACCATGTCTGCCTGCATGCTGCCATGTCCCACCATGATGATAATGGATGGAACCTCTGAAACTGTTAGCCACCCATTTAATGTTTTCCCTCCTAAGAGTTGCTGTGGTCATGGTATCTCTTCACAGCAATAGAAACCCTAAGACAAGACTTTACAAAAGACCCTCTATTAGGATAATATCAGTTAGACGGGAATCATTCTCTTAGTTCTGCTCACTTCTCCTTTCATTCTATTCTCCTTTCCTGCCTCCTCTCTATTCTCTCTCATTAAAGCATAGCTGGTCTAGGCTTGTAGGACAGCTGTCTCCCAAGAGGTAGTTCATGGATCTTGCTTTGTAAATTGTCTTATTGGAGCATATTTATCAATAGTTATTTACTTAATGTCTATATCTATTTTTAATACAACAACAGAACTAAGTATCAAGTAACATGGCTGACTATGCATCAACTATTGTCCATCTATGGAATATCTTCCAATCCCTCTTTTAAGGTATGGTCCTGGTGTACATGGTAGAAACCATGTTTTTATTCTAGATTATGGAGTAATTAAAGAGCAAGTATTCAGAGAAAGGGATTTAATTTCAAGGATATGATGAAGAAATTGTATATACCAGCTTGGCTTGTAAGTCATTGGTAAAATTAATAGTGTAGCTACATCTGATATTAAGGAATTGTACTCTTTTATTAGGTTGCTTAGTGTTCAGAAGGTACTCACAGAAGAAAATGGATACTGATGTACCAGTATTACCTCCACGTTTCAGTTAAATCATGTAAGATACAGAACAGTGAAGAATTGATTTCTGCAAGGCCATGGAGATTAGTAAGAGTTACTTACTGACAACAAAATTATAAATAAAACAGTACACATTTTGGTTAACTAGATATAATATACACACATACATAGATGCACATACTTCAAAATATAAAGTACATAATACACAAATACAATTTTATTTTATATATGACTTTATTTTTTATTTTTTATTTTTTTCTTTATTATTATGTGTTTTAAATTTTATACATCAGCCATGGGTTCCCCTGTCCTCCCCTCTCCTGCCCCCAGCCCCACCCTCCCCTCAGCCCCTCCCCTCCATTCCCATGTCCTCTAGGATCAAGGCACCCCTGGGGATTCATTTAAACCTGGTGGATTCAGTACAGGCAGGTCCTGTCACCTCCTTCCAGACTGAGCAAAGTGTCCCTGTGTAAGCCCAAGGTTTCAAACAGCCAGCTCATGCACTAAGGACAGATCCTGGTCCCACAGATCAAGCTATTCAATTGTCTCACTTAGCCAGAGGGCCTGCTCCAGTTGGGGGCTCCACAGCCTTTGGTTCATAATTCATGTGCTTCCATTCATTTGGCTATTTGTCCCTGTGCTTTTTGCAATCTTGGATTCAACAATTCACGCTCTTGTAGACCTTCCTCTTTCTCAACAGTTGGACACCTGGAGCTCCACCTGGGGCCTTGCTGAGGATCTCTGCATCCACTTCCATCAGTTATTGGATGAGAGTTCCAGCACAACGGTTAGGGTGTTTAGCCATCTGATCACTGGACTAGGTCAGATCAGACTTTCCCTTTACCATTGCCAGCAGTCTACAGAGGATGTATCATTGTGGATTTTTGGGGACCTCTCCAGACTCTGCCTATTCCTGTTCTCATGTGGTCTTCATTTATCATGGTCTGTTATTCCTCATTCTCCCTTTCTGTTCTTGATCCAGCTGGGATCTCCTGCTCCCCTAAGCTTTCTTTCCCTCAAACCTTGCCCTTCATTACTCCCACTGTCATCCAGGTTGCTCATGTAGATCTCATCCATTTCTCTGTCATTGAGTGATCCTTGGGTCTTTCCTAGGGTCCCGTTTTCTAGGTAGCCTCCCTGGAGTTGTATAGCAGTCTAGTCATCTTTGTTTTACATCTAGTATCCTCCTATGAGTGAGTACATACCATGTTTGTCCTTCTGAGTCTGGGTTACCTCACTCAGGATGATTTTTTCTAGATCCATCCATTTGCCTGCAAACCTCATGATGTCATTGTTTTTCTCTGCTGAACAGTACTCCATTGTGTATATGTACCATATTTTCTTTATCCATTCTTCAGTTTGAAGGGCATCTAGGTTGTTTCCAGGTTCTGGCTATTACAAACAAAGCTGACATGAACATAGCTGAGCAAATGCCCTTGTGGTATGATTGAGCAATCCTTGGATATATGCCCAAGAGTGCTATAGCTGGGTCTTGGGGGAGATGGATTTCCAATTTTCTAAGGAGGTGCCATATTGATTTCCAAAGTGGCTGTACAAGCTTGCATTCCCACCAGCAGTGGAGGAGATTTCCCCTTGCTCCACATCCTCTCCAGCATAAGCTGTCTTCTGTGCTTTTGATCTTAGCCATTCTGACAGCCTACAGAATGGGAAAAGGTCTTCACCAACCCCACATCTGACAGAGGGCTGATATCCAGAATATATAAAGAACTCAAGAAATTAGACATCAAAATGCTCAACAGTCCAATTAAGAAATGGGCTATAGAACTAAACAGAGAATTCTCCACAGAGGAAGTTCAAATGGCTGAAAGACATTTAAGGAATTGCTCAACATCCCTAATTATCTGGGAAATGCAAATCAAAATGACTCTGAGATATTGACTTTAAATACATAAATATAAAAAAGAATTTAAGAGCTAGATGGTAGAGAGGAGGGCTATGAGATTCTTTATGAGGGTCATGATGTAGCCAGTGTACCCATGAACTCAGAGTAGCTGTGGTTCCATGGATAGGCACATGACTGAGCCAATAAATATTCAGTGCTAGACAGGGATGGTGTTTATGGGGCCCCACCATACCAAATGGAGTTACTGGCTGTTCAGAGCTGCTAGAGGAGAGGAAGACATTGTCTTTGGTAATACAGCTGCTGGTGAGTTTTCATGCTCCATTGGATAGTTTCAAACCCATGATCCCTAAAGCAGTCCTCTATAAACTGGTGGGACACAAAAGAAAAAGACATAAAATTTGGATGGAGCCTTGATGGGAAGAAAAATTACTGGGAGTGGGAGGAGGAAAATAGTAAATGTATTATATAGGCATATGAAACCGTCAAAGAAGAAATTAATCAAAACACTTTTAAGAAGGAATTATAGCATGTCTAGAAAATAAATACCAGGTCTACATAGAACAGTAGCTGAAATATTATTCAGAATCTGTGGCAATTGCATAGATCTGACCATTAGAATGGTGTTTTTTTTTTTTTTTTGTGTATAGTTGTACATTCTCTTCTTAAAAATGGCATCCTAATACTATACTTTGTCATCACTTTTCTCTGTATACCTCTTTCTGCTTATACATGTTTTTCCCCCACACATTTATTCTGACCATAATTTCCTCCTGACTCAAGTTTTATTGCATGCCATTTCTTGATTGACCTTTTCAATCTTATTTCTCAAGGTTCTCTTTGTTCATTGTCTTCTTTCCACTCTGTTATCTTGCTCAAATTTCTAAAAGGAAGAATTGTCATTAGAGATTCTGGCCATTCTTGTAACAGCTTCCACTGAGTCAGAAATTACTCCTGTTTGTACCATCAGTTACTGAAGTGGATACACTCATTTGATGTAAAAAAAATGGCTTTTGGAGGTTTTTCCTTGAATAAGGGAATAGAAGTAGACAGCTGACAGGTCATAAATGTTGCAGCCTCCTTGAACATCTAATACTGTCCTAGGCCACTATGCGACTCTATTTATCTATCATAACAAAAGCTTGTGAGTCTATTCTTGTCTGTGAATAAACCAGTTTGGGAATTATTTGTTTTTAAAAATGCTTCTTTGAAATATGAGGGTTCTGCTAGTGTAGTTATCACCTGGTAGTTAAAATTTGTTGATGGGCTTGAATCTGTTGACGGCTTTAGGTGTACTGGACAATAAAAACTACACATCTCTTATTTTAAGAGATTGGGTTTATAGCTTCTCATTCCATTGTCATCTTCTTCATTTTCCCATGGCATTTTCTCCTTGGAGTTCTTCTCCAATCCATGGAAGCTTACTATATGACAAATGCTGTACTTATTGTTTTATGTGCATTTCTTTAATTTGTATGCTGATGCTAAGGAGTAAGTCCAGTGTTAGCTTGATTTCTCACTTACTGAAAATGAAACCCAGAAAAACCAAGTAGCTTTTCCCAAGTCACATAACTAGTAACTGGCACAGCCAGAAAGCTAAGGTTATTTGGTGCCAGAGGCAGGCACTTTCTCTCTGAATTTTACAAAGCATTGAAGTATCCCATGTCCAAAGTTCTGTGGATTCTCTATTCCCTTCATTAACTATAATTTTGTAAATAATTGCCAGCAATGACCCAAGAGTTCTGTATTTTCCAGCCACCCATATCTGTGGAAAAATTGTCAAGCCAATCAATTTCAATTGAATTTTCTATGTTAAACACATTTAATGACATATTTTTTTTTGGTGAGGTTGAATTTTTCCTATGAAGTCCTAAATGTCCATTGTCCAAATAAGTGTCTAAGTGGTCTAATGAAATAATTATTGGTTATCACACATTTTACCATTGTTTTAATTGTAAAATTAAGTACATATAATTGATGATTTTTCTCAGCACAGTTTATCCATACACCCCAAATAGTTACTAAATGTGGGTAAAAAGTATCATATCCAGGGATATTATCGTTTATAAAGTCTTGATATAGGAAGGTGCTTGGCATAATCAAGGAATCCTTACCCAAACTAGTATTGTGTTGTCTCTTTTGTGAGTAATATTGATTTTTAACAGTTTTTAAAAAAATTATGAGATCTTACAGTAAGTCTGCAATGTTACCTAGTGTGTGACTCATGCCAGAATGACCTTTATATATGTATGTATATATATATATGCACTATGATTAACTTTTGGTTTGTAAATTTGAGTGCTCTTCTCCTTGTTAAATTTCACCATATTCTACCTTTCTATACAAATTATGTACACCCCCTTTAACATATGGTTCAAAATGTACCTCATGAATGGATTTCCAATCAGTCCTATCTCTCCCTATAAATCCTAAGTCCCCTGTATCCACAGTTCACAGAGACATTTGCTTTTTCTCAAATTTATTTTTCTTTTAGTACCTGGTCTTAAGTCATCTCATGACTGTGTATTTTGTCACATAATATCCATTGAATTGTATTCATGATGTTACAGAGAGCCTTTGTAGGCAGAAGGCAAGCAATAAATGATGTTGGCACATACTCCTTAAACAACCCACTTAAACATCTGCTTCCCATAGGTCAAGACTTTTGAGATTCCCACTGAATGTATATTCCCCTGATCAAAAGAAATGCCAAGGAGAAGGCACAGAAAGCATTTATAGCCTTTACAACAAGAACATAAATGAAACAATAATTTAAACTAAAGCACTCTATTCTTTGATTTTTCTTTGGGACCACTCTGGTGGTTGCAGGCTAACTAGCTTGTCCCATGGTGTTTTGTGGGAAAAAAAAAGTCCTCCTATGTATTATTTTATTGAAGATGATATATTGAGATTTGAATATGTTTAATTCCTATAAAATGTTGTAATATAGCTTTATAGAGGTGCCAGGGAACCACCCATGCTAGTGTTAAGTGAAATAGTGATCTGTAAGTTGTGTGTGTGTGTATGAATAGGTGTCCTCTTTCAGAACACTAACCATTCTGCTGAGACTATGATCCATGACTGAATAGCAAAAATTTTGTCTCAAGAGTTTGTCTGAACAAAATAAAAATAAATCCTTGAAATTGAGGCAAGAGAATTATGAATTTTATGTTTGTTTGACCTCAAATTATGAAAGAAAATTGAGAGGCCCACATTTGATATGGGATAGAACTATTATAAAAGATCAGTGACATTTATAGGTATTCGATAGAAAGCATGTGGACAAATATGCTCCAGCTCCTGAGGCTTTAAGGCAAAGATCTTGCTGCTTACCACTTTTTGCCATCTCTAGTTCCAGTTTAATCCAAACAATTTTCCCAACTGTATTCTGATTATTAGAATATTGCCCTATCCTACGAATGACCCTTAAAGCCAACTCTGCTGGGGTTCATTTTTGAATACTTAGTGTCATTTTAATTAGGGTACCTAATACTACCCTTCAGTTATGAAGACACAACAGTCATTACACTGCCTGTAGTACCTCAGCTTGTGTTGCTTCGCTATCATGGAGTACTGGACTCTTGATTTTCTGCTCTTCCTCAACAGGTTTCCTTCATGAACCAGTGCAGCTCTCTGCTTCTTCTATACTCTGGTGCTCACAGAACATGTACCGTTTTGTTTGGGGCAATAGTTTTGTATGCAGATTTGTAAAAATACAATTAACTGCTTCTATAACTATTTCTCTGACCATAGTGTCAAAGTCTTTTCCTGCTGTGTGTTACAAACAGCTAGCATGATGTGAGCTATTCATAGATACCTTATGAATGTGTGACTCTGAGCTGTGGCCTAATGCTGAAAGTCATGTATTCCATTCAACTATTATAACTACCACAATGGGAGTTTATACACTTGTATAAATGAAAACAATGAATCCCAGAGGGAAGTAACTCATTTACTTGAAGATACATAGCTATTAACTACTAGAACTAGGATTAAAACCAAGGTGAAGTTTGGCCACCTATTGGAGGAGATAGTGACTTCAAATTTATGGACATGATTTGGTTTTATTTTATAACAGACCCTAATACATATTATCACAGAGATCTGGCAATTTACAGTAATATAAAATTTTCTGCCAGAGAAAAGGTAGAGACACCCTTAATGTGGGGATGAGGATGCAAACTATATTTCTGTAGCATGTAGGAAGTTAAATTTGGTTCCAACTGTTCTTGATACTACTTCTTCATCAGACTCTGTGTCTTTGCTGTTATATTTTTCTGACACAAGAGATTTGATCACTAAGGATGGGTGAAAATTATTCCTGTCATGGGTATTACAGTTTATGAAGTCTTGAAGTGGTTAGACATTTGGCATTATGACGGAACCACAACCCAAGCCAATGTGATGGGTATGTTTTGTCAACTTGAAGTTGTCCAAGAAAAGGGAATATCAACTGATAAATTGCCTCTTTCAGATTGGCCTATATGGGGGATTTTCTTGATTGATGATTGGTGTAGGAAATCCATTGCAGGTGGTATCATTCCTGGGCAGATGGTCCTGGGTTGTATAAGAAAGTAGGTGGTGGTGGCCCATGCCTTTAATCCCAGCACTGAGGAGGCAGAAGAAGGTGGATCTTTGTGAGTTTGAGGCCATCCTGGGCTACAAAATGAGTTCCAGGAAAGGTGCAAAGCTACACAGAGAAACCCTGCCTCAAAAAAACAAAAACAAAAACAAAAAAGAAAGCAGGCTGAGAATGACATTGGGAGTAAGACAATAAGCAGCTTTCCTCCATGGCCTCTGTTTGCTTCAATTTCTGCCTTTGGGTTCCTAGACTGAGTTCCTGCCATGACTTCTCTTCATGGTGGATTACAACTGTAATTGGAAACCAACCATTTCATCTCCAAGTTGCTCTTCATGATGGTGTTTATTGCAGCAAGATATACTGATGGGGGGATCTCTTTCTGTACTCACTGAATATGTGTTGCTCTGATTGGTTGATAAATAAAGCCATTTGGCCTGTGGCAAGGCAGTTTAGAGGCAGATGGGAAATTCAAACAGAGAGACAGGAAGAAAGCAGAGAGAGGCACTAGCCAGCTGCCCAAGGAACAACATATAATGGGATGCAGGTAAAGCCACAGAAAATGTGGTGATACTTAGACTAATAGTTATGGGCTAATTTAAGATATAAGAGCTAGCAAAAAGCTTGAGCCATGGCCATGCAGTTATAATTAATATAAGCCTCTGTGTGTTTACTTGGGGGATGCAAGTGGTAGAGATTTGTCCTGACCACTGGCAGACTGAGACACAGGAAATCTTCTGACTACAAGACACTAAAGTGTAATGGTCAGTATCAGAGCAGTTAGGTAAGTCAGTGCCTCCATATAACCTATAGTGAGGGTGATGTAGCAATGTTATGAATGAACAACTGATAAAAGATGAAAATGCTTTCCTATTTTGAAACTTTTAAATATACTAAAAATGGTGCCTTTATTGAATTATCTTGTTGTATTGTAAGGAAATTACACTGTGCACTCATGCCCTGAAGAATATTCAGAATATAATCCTTGAAAATATCCAACCTTTTTTTTTTAAATATAAGGAGTAGAAACTCTGGAGCAAGATATACAAACAGATCTATATCTAGATATAGATGTATAGGTAATTAATGAAATTAGATTATTTAAATGCAACATAATATAACACAATTAAGAGATGTATTGAAATGTTTATTCACTAATTATAACTTAATGATGTAACAATATAATTCCCATCTTTACTCTTTCTTTTGAATTTACAATTTCATAACAAATGTTTCATTTAATAGTTAATTGTCTAACTCCTCTATTAAAGTATAAGATAGCCCCAAGTTTAAAGAAAACTATTCTTGAAAGGTACCAGAATATTTGAAACCCATTGTACTCTGGGTGGCTCTGCAGTTACTTTCCTTCCAGAGTGATACAGGTCCTGTATTTTGTACTTTGTCGACAGTCTGTGGAGTTGGAAGAGTCTTGATGGGTGTTGACCCCATAAGAAGGAAAGGACAATAAGTACAGGAGTCGGGTATTATTTTCAGTGTTTCAGTTAATTGGCATAACTACATTTGAGACACTAACTGTTCTTTGCTATTTTTTGTATGATGAAACTGAGACTTGTTTCAGCTAACACAGCTGGTTAAATTCAGTAGATAATTTAATATTGTACCATATAATATGTCTATAAAGCCAGCCCTTTTAAGATTTGTCTTTACCTGCAACTATTTTCCTACTTGATGGCCAATGTTAGTGGTTTTTTTTTCCCACAACTATTACATAACTGAAAGAAATGAGCTAAAAGGAGGAAACACTAATTGAAGTCAATACTGTTGGAAGCTTCCATTCATGGTCAGTTGGCTTCATTGCTCTAAGTGGCAGGGGAGGAACACGGAGGAAGGGATATAGTGGAGGAGAACAGCTCACCTCATAGAATACAGGAAGCAAAGAAGTATATATTTGTGTTCTTAGGTTTCTACTTTCTTCACCTATTATTCTGGGTAGACTTTCAGTGATTGTGACACCCACATTTAGGGTAACACCAGCCCCCGACACTACTTAGCTAATCTTCATTTCTGGAAGTGCCTTCACAGATACACCTATAAGTATGATTTACTAATACCTATGTGCTGCTGTTTCTGCAGTCAGGGAGATACAGGCAATGAGTTCTTGAGAGAAAGACAGGGATTTCTGGCAAGATTAAATATTTTAAGAATTACTTTTTTTTTCAAGACAGGGTTTCTCTGTGTAGCCCTGGCTGTCCTGGAACTTGCTCTTTAGACCAGTCTGGTCTTGATCTCATAGATTTGCCTGCCTCTGCCTCCTAAGTGCTGGAAGTAAAGGCATAAGCTACCACATCCAGCTTAAATATTCATACAATATATTTTGAACATATTCTTTTTCCTCCTCCAACTGCTCTCATATCCCCTCTCCCTACCCACCAAACCTTATGTTGTTTTTCTCTTATAAAACTAAACTTCAGCTGAAGAGAGGGAGAAGGAATCACAGGAACAAGTGAGGTCAAGATCATGATTGGGAAAACCAGAGACAGCTGACCCAAGCTGGAGAGAGCCCATGGGCTGTCAGCTGGGGAACATGCATGGGACCGAACTAGGCCTTCTGAATGTGGGTGACAGTTATGTGGCTAGATCTGTTTGGGGATCCGATGGCAGTAGAGCCAGGACTTATACTGGTTGTATGAAATGGCCTTTTGGAATACATTCCCTAGGGTGGGATACCTTGCTCAGCCTTGACACAGGGTGGCAGGGCTTGGTCCTGCCTCAACTTAGTATGTCAGACTTTGTTGACTCCCCAAGGGAGGCCTTACCCCCTCTGAGGAGTGGATGGTGGGTGAGATTGAGGGAGATGGTGGAGGGGCAGGAAGTGTGAGGGAGGGGGAACTGTGATTGGTATATAAAATGAAAAAAATGTTTTAAAATAAAGAAAAGAAAACAAGGAAAAACAGAACAAAACAAAAAAGCACATACACGCCAAAACAAAACAAACCACAAGTCAATTTTGTATTGGCCAAATGCTGCTGGGCATGGCACCTTCCCTGGAGTGTGATTGATATGCACAGTGCTAATCTTATGGAGAAACCTGATTTTCCCTTTCCCAGAAGCTATCAATTGCAAATACCTTCTTGGTTAGCAGTGCAATATAGTCCCATGTCTTCTGCACCCTGAGACTTTGGCTTGAACTAGAACCATCCCATTTAGGACTGAATACTTCAGTGTCTGTTACTCTCTGAATGTTTTCTAGTTGTGGTTCATGTTAATTAACATTTACAGCAATAAAAAGCTTCACTGATGAGTGTTGAATGAGTCACTGATTTATGGGCATAGCTATATGTCATTAGGCATCCTGTTAATGCTATATTTATTTAATGGAATGATACTAGTAGGTTTTCTGCTAGGGCCATGACTTAGCTAGTCTTTGGTTCTTGGCCTCATTAACAGCATCAGATATGGATTCCATCTCTCATGGAGTAGGTGTTAATGCCAATAAAAGAAACAAATCGTTAGTTACTCCCATAACATTTGTGCCACAATTGTACCAGTAGGTATATCTTGTAAGGAGGTTGTTATTGTAGCTCACAGTGTTTATAACTGAATGAGATAGATGATTACATTTCTCCTCCAGTAGTGTGTATGGTATCATCCAGTACTGTGAAAGCTAGCCAGTAAGGGGGAAGCTTCTAACTGAACACTAGCTCAATTTTTCCATGTTTATGACATAAGTATGTGGTGTCTTCAGTGATAGGGTCAACTTGTGGAAGGTAACTAATAACATTGGCAATAGCCTATGATGTTTCAGTGGGGGTGATATCTGTGTAGTTCCTTTGTCCAATGACTCAAAAATATGTAACTCATTCATTCCCATGACTGGAGATTTCATTTAGTGGTGTATGATGTCCAGATGGGATATTGTCTCACCCCTTATATGATAACTCTACTTAAATTCCTTTAATATATTTATACAATTTATGGAGCTGCTACAACAGCAGGTTTCCATTTAACTTTTCAAAAGGCCTTCTACCCTGCCCTCCCATCCCACTCCCCATTTAATCTTCCTATTCCAGTTTTCAATTTATCCCTTTATAGCATTATACTCTTCCCCTTCTGTAGAAGGTCCTCTCCTACTCCCTAGTCACTTACTAGCTACTTGTCCTCTGTGAATATTCCAAATCAAATGCACATATATCAAATTTAAAAGCTAACATCCTCATAAAAAGAATGCATGTGACGTTTGTCTTTTTGAATCTGGATTATCTTACTCAGGGTGATTGTTTCTAGCTCCATCTATTTACCTGAAAATTTCATTAAGTTCATTTTTTTCTCTTAACAGCTAACTAATATTCCACCATATAAATGTACATTTTCATTATCCATCTATCAGTTGATGAACATCTAGACTATTTCCAATTTCTGAATATTGTGAGTAGAGTAGCAATGAGTGTGGATGAGCATGTTATCTCTGTAGTATGATGTAAAGACCTTTGTGTATATGCCCAAGGGCAATATAGCTAGAATCTTGTGGTAGATCAGTTTTCAACTTTTTGAGGAACCTCCAAACCAATATCCGTAGTTGCTTAATAAGTTTGCATTCTCACCAACAATGACTAATTTTCCCTCTTTCCCCACATCCTTACAAGCATCTACTTTCATCTGTTTTCTTAATTTTGGCCATTCTGACTAGGGTAAGATGAAATCTTAAGTTAGTTTTAATTTGTGTTTCCATGATGACTAAGGATATTGAATATTTTAAAAGTGTTTCTCAGCCATTTGTATTTCACATCTTCTAAACTCTATTTAGTTCTATAGAATATTTTAATTGGGTTATTTGTTTTCTTGATGTTCAGTTTTTAGTACTTTATATATTCTAGATAACCTCTGTCAAATGCATGATTGATAAAGATTTTATCCAATTTTGTAAGCTGCATCTTTGCTCAAATGATTGTGTCCTTTGCTATATAGAAGCATTTTAGCTTCATGAGATCCCATTTATTAATTTTTGGTATTAATGTATGTCCTATCAGGATCCTGTTGAAAAAGTCCTTTCTTGTGCCAATGAATCAACCATATTTTCTACTGTCTCTTCTATCAAATATAGGTATATAGTCTTAAAATGTGGTTATTGATCCACTATACAGAGTGAATGACATGGACCTATTTTCATCCTTCAACATGGAACTATCAGGTTTGACTAGCACTGTTAGTTGAAGGTGTTATATTTTCTCCCATATTTGACTTTGGTTTCTTTGTAATAAATTAGGTGTCTGTAGGTTTTCATCTCTATTCCATTGAACAACATGTCTGTTTACATGTCAATACCATTTTGCTTTTATTACTATTTATAACTCCGTTGTACAACTTTAAAATCTGAGATTCTGATAACTCCAGCTGTTCTTTTGTTATTCAGGATTCTTTTTGCAACCCTATTTTTGTGTGTACTCCCATATGAAGTTTAAGATTATATTTCAGTTTCTGAGAAGAGTTGTGCTAGACTTCTGATGGTGGTTTTCTTGCATCTGTAGGTTGCTTTTGATAGGATGGTCATGTTCACAATACTTATCCTACTGATACATGAGCATTTTAGATCATTGTATCTTCAGGTATTTTCCTAATTCTAAGAATCTTTTATCTGTAGTGCCTATCTTATTTTATTTTATTTTATTTTATTTTATTTTATGTTTGTTTGGTTTTTTTTTGGCTTTCAACTAAATGTGTTTTTCAATTAAATATTTGTTAAACATTCTAGTGTGAATTTTAAAAAAGAAGTATGAAGCAAAATACTTTTTTTTTGTTAATAGATATCTTCTAAACTAACCTGAGATACAAAAGAACACAGATGAGAAAGTATAGGGATGTTTGGAGGAAGAGCTGTGATTAAGAGAGAGGAAGATTGATAAAAGTGCTATAGAGCTGTAGATTTCAGCTCCAACTCTGTCATTAACTAGCTGTGTGTCCATGGACAAGTCCCTTGATTGTTCTGTGCCCTGTTTCATCTGTAAAAATTAAAGATATATATCTAATGTAGTTTCTTCATAAAAGTTTATTATTTCATATACATAAAATATGCTATATTTATTTAGTTCTTCACAATTAATGATGTCTCATGCATAACATCTCACTAAGGCGAACTACAATGTTTTGATGTAACTATTACTGTTAGTTTTACTGACAATACCAAACTTCAAATTAAGGAAATAATCTGTACTACTACTGCAAGGTAAGCCTTTTGATTCGTACCCACTTGTCTTTCCAGACACTATAGCTCTTTCCACATAGCAATTACCTGCATGTAAATAATACTTCCCAGGTGCTTGAAAAATCATTTGTTCCCTTAAGTCCTCAAACAGCTCTTTCAATTGTATTTGGTTGTTCATTTACTCAACAAACTAATTTCCAGATATCAAAGCTGCTGAAGTTGACTTATTTGAAATCCCACATTCTTGAGGTCTTAATTAATGAGGCTTGCTTTTATTCTTTTCCAGTGAGCCTTGGCTTTTTAGTGAAGGTAATACATACACATTCCTGGAAGCTTATGTGGATTATGAGGGATTGTACCTTTAGGGTTAGTTAGTAATTGAATCTCTGTGCCAATTGAGCTATCCCTATTTCAGGTAGCTAGAAAGTTCACCTGCCTTTGCTTTAATACAGACACCTATATACTATATATAGAACATATATATTAGTACAATACAACATTATGAATGAAGAAAGCTGCATATATGCCAATTTAGAATATTTTGTATTTTTTTATGAGAAATGATTTAGTACTTCCAATGACAAATTGTCAAATCTACTACCGGGCATTTTAACATGTGACAAAACATATACTCTTAACCACTTTATTCCCTTGGGTATGCGTGTAGATGTTTCTTTCTCCAGGGCATGATTTTATAACTTAACAACTTATCTTTGGCAGATATTACTGAACCTGTCAGATTTAACTGCTTGTAAATTCAATTAGTCTGGGGAAAAACAGCCCTAGAGAATATATCAAAATTCAATTAGTCAGCAAATTGAGGTTGTTAGCCTACTCTTTGTGGTAATCCATCAAAAATAAAAGGATACTTGACACTTACAATCAACTAATTAAATGCATTAAGTTTTGATGGGGACAATTTTTAGTATTCACCACACTTTAAGTCTATTGGCAAAAAAAACCTAGCATGAAAGAGTTCCATCAGTGGACATTATATAAATAAGACTATAGAATGACTAATTAATGTACAGGCATATGGTGTTTCCTTGCCCCTTCTTATAATTTTTTAAAAGACCCTTACTCTGAATATTTTATACAGTTTGATAACCACTTTAAGTATTTTTGTGTTAATTTTGTAATTGCTCACTAGATACATCTTACTTATTAAAGTCTTATTAGTCACAAATGAAGATATTTGCAATTACCAAATGATTATCTTGCTTATGAAAAAGATTGTTAGTGTATTAGTGACATTTCTTAAAGATGTGTGTATGCTTAAAGACATTATTGTTATTTTATATTACATTGATTTATTTGTTGGGAAGGTAGTCACACACTTTTCAGGGCATGCTTATGGTAATTAGAGGACAACATGCGAGTGTCTGTTTTCTCCTTACACCAAGTCTATCACTAGTAGAAGAATTATATTAGCATGAAGTAACTTTGCTATGGACTGCAAACATTATATGGGTGTTTTCATATGAAGTCATTTTTACTCATATCTTTAATTAAGACTTTTCACTGGCTTGCTGCAACTGAACTGTTGCAAGGCTCCATTTTAGCTTTTGTGGCTTTGACTTTATAGTATGGCAAACAGTGGTATTGTTTTGCTTGTTTATAATCACTTGGCCACCCTCCATTTTGGCCACTGTTTTCTAGTGATTTCATTCTATTATCCCTTGAGGGACAAAGAATACAAAGTCTCCTAATTCTCAGTGAACATGCAAAAATAGTACCTGATAAAGAATGATAAGTACTAGTGTTATTGTGAAGTCACTACATATTTCAACTTTTGCCTCCTTGTTTATAAATTCTCTATCTACCTTGCTTTAACATCCCTATGTCCTGTTATCTGTTAGCATTCCCATCATCACACAATTGTTCTTTGGCCTGCTTCTATTTGGCTATTGTTGGATAACCTTCATCTTATATACTTCGGACTGATTCACCCTACTTTTATCCCTGTTGACAGAGAACAGCTAAGCCACGTTTTTTTTTTTTTTGTTTTTTTTTTTCCATGTTTGTGCAAAGCCCTTGTTTGACTCATTTTGCCAGGATCTATCTCTGTAATGAAAGGAACATTTTGTACAAAAGACAAGTAGCCCATAAGAGAGAAAAATAACTAGAAACAACATAGAAAGAAAATTAATCTATTTTATTTTTATCTGACTTTTAATTATAATAGAGATCGTTAAAGTTTGATCTGTGGGTGTTCAATATACTTAATTACAAGTTACAATAACAATTTTCTCCCTCCACAGCCAATCCTTTGAGGCAGTGGAATGATTGAGAAGTTGAGAAATGGAATGATACAGGAACCAAGGAAAATGGTGTAGAACGCAGAAATAGCAGGATTTTTATCATCTGAGTGTAGTGTAGCTACAACTTTGAAGCAATGAAACTCCTCTCATTTTTCTTCAAACCTAGATTCAGCGGGTCATAGGCACAGGCATAACTCCTGTGTGTTAATGTTACTCCTTCCCTTATCTTACATCTTCATGGTCCCTTCCACTCACACCTTACCCGTTCTTATTTTGTGGGGATGCCCTATGTGGATTGCCTTTCTCTTTCTCCCTGAACTCCTGTATCTGTCTCCTTTCCTCTCCCCATCACTCCATTTTCTTCTTATGTGATACACAGTTTAGGTGTATTTAAAATTCATTTAAAGTTCATTATATCAACATTAAAAACTTTGTGTATGCCTGTGAGATGGCTCAACAGGTAAAGACAGTTTGACTTCAGTATCTGGAACCTAGCCAGTGAGGAATCTACATGATGAAAGGACTGAACCCCCACTCACAAGGTATCTTATGACCTATGCATGTGTACATGCACACATGCATGTACACACACACACACACACACACACCGTTTATAAGAAAAATTAAAACTGTGCATTATTATAATTAAGAATAAAAACAATGTACAGAATAGGAGAAAATATTTCTAAATTATGTAATTATGCAATTAAAAGACAAATGTAATTTTTAAAAGTAGAAGAGAGGTTTGAAAATAGACAAATTTCCAAAAGCTCCATGAAATATCCAATATCAATGATTATGGAAATATGAATCAAATTAACAATAATATGCTATTTCAAACCTATTAGTATGCCTACACTGAAAAAAAAAAAAGAATTGGCAAGTATGTGGACAAGCTCAAATCCCTATACATTGCTTGTGGGAAGGTTCATTGATACAGCTACTTTGGAAAAATAGTTTGACAGCTCTTCAAAAAATTAAACATAGGGCTGAGATTTAGTTCACTGGTATAGTTCTAAAAAAACAGTGGATTCAGTCTATAGCACTGCAGACAAATAAACAATAAACTTAAAATTACCATATGGCCCACCATTTCTACTCTTTTGTATATACTCAAAAGAACAGAAAACAGACTTTAATAAGAGCTTGTACATACATGTTCTTAACAGTTATTTCCAGTAACTAAAATGTAGAACAGCCACAGAGTTCTTTAATGTATAGATGGATAACAGCCTATTGTGTGTTAATCTGTTGGAAAGGTTTTGGTTATCAAAAGAAGAAATAAATTCCTGATACATGTGATAGTGTGATCACCGAATATATTATGATAAATATTTTGCTAAAAATAAATTTCTTGTCACATCCTGCATTGCTTGGTTCTGGAAACCTGACTGGGACAATGTGGGAATGAGGAAATGACAGATAAACACACACAACACACACACACACACACACACACACACACACACACACACACACACACACGGGGTGGGGGACTGGGATTGTGTAGGATATACTGTCTCTGGTAGAAGGTACCTATTTTGCAACTGGGCAATTTGGTGTATTTATTACTTCCAGCACAAGGGGAAGGGGGTTAGCTAGTGTCAGTCAGGGAGTCTATATAAGGGGGCAGTCTCAGGTTCAAAATACTTGGGAGGATGACACTGTGGTTGATAGTTTCTGGTTTTAGTCAAAAGTGGTTGCTCAACACTCAGACCAGAGGAAGGCTTTGTCATCTCTTGGATCCTTACCCAGGAAAGGCTTTGCCATTCCCATTGGTCTGAGGCATTGGGATTGTTGATAAAGCTGTGCCCATGTCAACAATACAGTTTTATTCAAGACTTCATATACTCCCCATAATTTCTGCTACATATGGTAGCTTGGACCCTGAATGTATTGTGCTAAATGAAAGATGCCAGACAAAACTTTGTATAATTTTGGTCCATTTATGTGAAATAAATTCAGAATAATTAAAGCCATAGTAGAATAAATCAAATTAATTCTTTAAAAAGGTTACGAACTGAGGGCTGAAGATGTTTAAAGTTTATAAGATTTCATTTTGAACTAGATGGGGTAATGATCATTCAGCATTGTGGAAGTACTAAATACTACTAAATTATTTACTATGAAATGCTTAGTTTCTCTTTTGTCATAACTTTTTAATTCCCTTCAAACCTCTCCCTTTAACCCTTTATTTCCTCTGTTTCTTTCCTCATAAAATAGTTTTATGTAATATGAATTTTACTTTCATAAAGTTTATATTTATGTATACATATAAACTTATTATATGAATATAGACATATATGAAAATTGAGCTATAATCACATACACATGTTCCTGATAGCCACTGGTTCTAAGTTAGTTTACACCTATAAAGCCCTTGGTATTGGCAGTTTTGTATGTATATGGAAAAGAGTTGGCAAAAAGCTATTCAGTTACATTCAATAAGTGGTTATCTTAATTAGGGTTTCAATTGCTGTGAAGAGACACCATGACCACAGTAGTTCTTATAAAAGAAACGTTTAATTGGGGTGGCTTACAGTTCAGAATTTCAGTCCATTATCATCATGGTGTGACATGGTGGTCCACAGGCAGACATGATGCTGGAGAGGTGGCTGAGAGTTCTACATCGTTCAGGCAACAGAAAGTGAACTGTCTGTAGACAAAATCTAAACAGTCTTATTAAATAAGAAACACAGAGCCAAATACAATGTTGAAAGCCCAAGAGATCAGAGTACTAGCGAATAGCCTTTAGCTTACCATTTGCTGCCATCACTTTCCCAGAGAGAGAGACCTTCTTCCTGTATGACTGTCTTTTTATTGCCTTTCTGTTCTGCCTTCTCATTGGCTCTAAACCCAACCTCATGACTACCTCTTCACTGCCTGTCTATACAGACCCCCAGGTCTCTATATTTGGTACTGGAATTGAAGGTTCATGTCACCGCTTGGCTGTGTCTTTGACCACACAGAGACTTTGCCTGCCATGTGATCAGATTAAGGGCATGTGCTACCACTGCCAGACTTCTGCTACATGGCTCGATTTTAGCTCTATCCCCAGGCAAACTTTATTTATTAACATACAAATAAAATCACATTTCAGCACAAATAAATTATCACCTTAACTGTCTCCCTGGGTATGGCTTGAGCATATAGGAGACCTCAAAGCCTGCCTCTATGGTGACACACTTCCTCCAACAAGGCCACACCTACTCCAGTGAGGCCACATCTCTTAATAGTACCACTTCCTTTGGTGGCCATTTTACTTCAAACCAATGCATTCCATTCCGTGGTCCCCAAAGACTTTGTAGCTATGTCATAATGCAAAAATGCATTCAGTCCAACTTCAAAAGACCTCATAGTCTATATCAGTTCCAAAAATGTTTAAAAGTCCAAAGTCCAAAGTGTCTTCTGAGAATCACACAATCTCTTAAGTGTGATGCCCTATAAAATCAAAATAAAAAATCAGATCACATACTTCCAACGTACTTTCACATAAAGGCACAGGATATACATTACTATTCTAAAACATAGGGATGGGAGTATAGTGAGGAAATACTAGACCAAAGCAAGGCCAAAGCCAGCTGGTCAAACTCCAAAGTCTGCATCTCTATGTCTGATGTTAAAGTGCTCTTTATATCTCCAACTCCTTTCAACTTTGGGCTAGTTCCATTACCTATTAGTAGCTCTCCTAGGAATATATCCCAAGGCTCTAGCATCTCCAATATCTTGAGGTCTCCAAGGCAATCCAATCTTCACCTTCACAGCTTCACACAATGGCCTCTCTAGGCCTCCATTCAGGGACACTCTTGACATGTGCCTGGGCCCATCAGGTTCCTTAGTTGCAGAGGATGATTCCATAATGCCTTTCTTCTATCCTTGTCTCCAAAGCCAGAACTCTGTGGCCGAAACTGGGAGGTTCTGCTACTTGCTGGGGCTGGAACATGGACCCCTCATTCAATTACATCTTCACCAGCTTTCTGTTTTCTGTGGTCTCCTTCACTGCCTAAGCTTAGCTGTCCTGGAACTGGATCTGTAAACCAGGCTGGCCCCAAACTCAGAGATCTACCTGCCTCTGCCTTCAGAGTGCTGGAATTAAAGGCATATACCACTTCCTTTGGGGACCATTTTTCAAACCAGCACAGATGGGATACCCAAAGATACTTTCTGTAATTATGAAACATAGGTCGAATACCAACTACTTGTTTCTTCCACCAATATAACAAGAGATAATTACTGAGTGTTTTTTATAAGAAAATACTAAAAGAGAAGTAATAGAAAAATAAGATAAGTTCAAATAATTTATCTGTATTTTGAGTAAGGAGATGAGCATTTGCTGGCAGATCAGTGTGAGAGAACTTGGCAGCTCTGAATATCTATTAGGGTTATTTACAGATAGCCTTGTGCTATGACTGACAGCATACCACAAAAATAGGTTCAAGTTTAAAGAAGTTTGTTGTTGAAGTTATAAATAACCAATTGCTGTGTTCTAAGACCAGATAGTATTACCACAATTAACAGAAAGGGTAACCCAGGAAGTTTTTATCTGAGTTATTATTAGCTGATTGTTCTCAATGGTATCAAAAGCCTGACTTACCTCCAAAGAACCCTACCTTTTTTGTTTGTTTTGATGAAATAGGAACCAAGTTATCTGGAGTTTGTGTAATGAATTAATAGAGTTAAGGAGCAAAGGTTTGTCATGGGGAAAAAGATTGGTTGGTGATTAATGTATTTTCGCCTTAAAGACTATAAAAAAAATAATGGAGAGAAAAGAGTTAATATGATGGTAAAATGAAAGTTGAATGGAGGGTTTTTTTTAATTATTATTAAATGACTAATTTCTGTGGCCTGGAAGGTCTTTTAGACTTAGAATTCTACAGGAACAAAGTGGGAAAATTGTTTCCTGATTCTTTGATTTTAATGTTTGGGTGTGCACATGTTGGTAGTGGAGATATCTGTTTGTAGGTCCCTTCTAAAATTTTTGGGTATCATCAGACCTTAAACAAACAGGCAATCAAATAAATTGAGAG
This sequence comes from Onychomys torridus, assembly GCF_903995425.1. Taxonomy (NCBI): domain Eukaryota; kingdom Metazoa; phylum Chordata; class Mammalia; order Rodentia; family Cricetidae; genus Onychomys; species Onychomys torridus. The sequence goes on from NC_050466.1 coordinate 119,995,050, forward strand.
AAGGCATATTATAAATTTAACATATTAGGGGATTTGGAGTACATCGACTTTTTTCTTCTTCAACTCTCATTGAATGTCCATTTCAAATACCAGCATCTAGTTATATCACTCAGAGGAACAATGTCCCACTATCATATAGTTGGTATCAACTTTAAACCGTAAAGCTCATTCCCACTTCAGTTTTCAGTTTTGTAGAAACACTTGATCCACATATCTTTACAGGTCTCTTTTCACAGCTGTTTGCATTTTCCAATAGAAAGAGACAAGGAAAGGAAGTTATGAAGGAGGAGGTATTTGTAAGGTATTTATTTTAAGAAATAATGTGGTAGGGAACATAATTTTAATTTAGAATGATTAAATGGATTCATGTACAAAAAATTCAACATAGTTGTTTAATGACAAATTGGTAAGTTTGGATCAGTTCACTAAGATTGCTGTGCTGGTGTTGTGAAAACGTCTTACAGAAAAATTGCCACTGCTATTACTACTGAAGAGCAAAATATAGAAAGAGTGGAAACACATTCAGTTAGTCACTTCTACATTTCTGTTTGGGATGCTGTAGGCTCTTTTGGGTAAAGAATAGGGGATTGGATGACCATCCATGGTAATTCCATATTAGTGATTCCATTACCCAACACTGTTGACACTTCTTTACTTGTTCCTTATGGGCAACCAGGGAACTGTAAAGCAATCATAGCAATTGGTGATCTGTTTTCTTATCAAGCACACACCAGGGATATGGGCTAAAAGAACATTACTTGAAATGGTTTAAAGTATAATCCTTTCCACCTTACTCTTGTCACTTATCCCTCATTAATAGAAATGGATCATTCCTGAAATTTGGGGAACTCTTATTTCTATATTTAAGAGCATTGAACCATTGCAAGTTGAGGTTTGGCATAACTCAGATTAAAAAGAAAGTTCTGCTCTTTAGTATTTTATGTGCAGCACATTATTTCAGTGGAGTTGTGTGTTAAGCTAGGCTATGCTAGGCTACATAAAAACCATATTCAGATTTCAGGTGAATCCTAGAAATGTATGCAATATATAGTAAACAGATTTGCAGATTTGCCTGACAGAATGTTGACTCATTTTATAGTTTGAACCAAAGCGTTTATACAAAATAGGAAGGTTCAACTGTTCATTTGTACATTTTTAAAACTGAATTGAACTAAGTAGGCTGGGGGTTAGGAGGGTAGTATGCTTATTCATATAATCAGTGAATCAGTAGCCTTGATTCTTTGAAAAATTATATGCTACCAAGAATCACCAAATACATTTTGTGAAAGATCAGATAGTAAATGTCTGTTTGGGGGCCATATAGACTCTGTTATAACTAATTTATTCTGTTACTGTGTGAGAACAACCATTGATAGTATGTGGGTGAATGACCACTACTATGTCCATAAAACTGTGTTTACTAATGTCAATCAGTGAGTTATTGTTCCCTCCTACTTAAAAGAGCATGACTCCTTTGTAAATAAGGAAGGTCAAAGACAACTTTGTTTTTAATGAAAAGTTAAGCTGGGTCAAAGACATGTGACTGTCCAAGATAGTTCACCAGAAACAAAGTTAGGACATTAAACTACCACTTCATCTCATTATTATGTGTAATTTTTATGTTTCGTTTTCATATATAGCCAAAGATGGCTTTGAACTCCTGATTCTCCTATCTTACCTTCCTCAGTTCTAGGATTATAGAAATGTGCCACTATTCACAGCTTCTTATATTTTATGTACCCATTAAGGTTAGATATTTAATAAAAAATGACTCTGAAATGTCCATGTAAGTGTTTTATTTATTTTTATCTTGTGGTGCTGAACTTGGAATGCAAGAATGTGTGCTAACTTGGAGTCCTGGCTAGTTTTATGCCAACTTGACACAAACTACAGTCACCAGAGAGGAGGAACCCTCAATTGGGAAAATGCATCCATAAGGTCAGGCTGTAGATTGATTACTAAAGGGTCTTATTAAATAAAAAACACAGAGCCAGATATAGGGGTGAAAATCTGAGTGAGATCAGAGGAATAGGAACAGCATCAGCTAACCTTACCTCACCAACAAAAGTGAGTTATTTCCTGTCTACCCACACTGATATGCCTTGCTGTTCTGCCATCTGATGTGCTCTCTCTGTCCAGCTACATCACTTCCTCTTCCTGCCCAGCTCTGTCACTTCCTGTCTGTCTGTACAGACCTCCATGGTTAACTAGTGTGTGCCACCATGCCTGGCTCTGTTTCCAGTGTGGTTTTGAACTCACATAGATTAAGATAGGTCCCTGCCTCCCAAGTGATATGATAAAGGTGTGGGCAAAAATTCCATGACTTTGTGTTTACTTATAATGGCAGGCTTTTTCCTCTGATCTTCAGGCAAGCTTTGTTTATTAAAGCACAAATAAAATGTCAGCACAGGTTGTAGAGCATTTTCTTAATTAGTGATTTATAGGGGAGGGGACAGTGGTTCGGCGATGTTAGCTGTGGCTGTTCCTATTCATCCGATTTCTCTCAGGCTTTAGCCTCCTCCCCCCCCAGGTTTTTTAGTTAATAAAACTGTTTAGCAATTTGTTTACAGGACAGCCCTGGGCAGGTGGTTCTGGGTTCTGTAAGAAAGCAGGGTGAGCAAGACATGAGGAGCAAGCCACTAAGCAGCACTCATCTGTGGCTTCTGAATCAGCTCCTGCCTCCAGGTTCCTGCCCTGTGTTCCTGTTCTGACTTCCTACTATGATGAACAGTGATATGGAAGTGGAACCAAATAAACCTTTTCCTCTCCAACTTGCTTTTTTGGTCATGGTGTTTCCTCAGTGCAATAGTAATCCTAACTAGGATAGTAGGTAAGTTCTTGATCACTGTGCTATGCTCCCAGTCTGAATACTGCTTAAAAACTTTTTAAAGGTGATTTATGTTTCCTATCAAGTTATACATGAACTTGTCAACATGCTTTTAACTAAAGATTCATACTGAGTTACATATTATAAATGTGTTGGCTCATGTAATAAAAAGTTAAGAAATAGTCTTCATGCATTTTTTCACCTGAGCCAAGTTATATTTTTCTTTGATTTTATTATCAATCTCTGTTGCTAGCATTAGCTTTGTTCTCTGACTAGTCATTCTTATAGTCACATAGTAGTTGCCAGCTATGAATTGGGGTTATTTGATTTCATACTCATCAGAGAGATGATGGATGTTCCCTTTTAGTACTGTTTTCTGTTTCATCTACCATTAAATCAATTAGTGTGGAGAAATAATGTAATTTTTCTAAGTGGCCTACACCAATCAGTATGAATTTGTGAAGTTAAGAATGTTGTCAGATCCATTTATTAAGATGAAAGAATGAATGTCATTTTTGCTATTTAACACATATAACTGCATGAATGCCCTTTATGAGAGAGAGAGAGAGAGAGAGAGAGAGAGAGAGAGAGAGAGAGAGAGAGAGAGACACGCCTTAGGAGGCTTCCAGTATTAGCAAGAACCCCAATCCAGAGATTTTTCAAATATGAGTTCCATGTTGCAGATGATTTTCTGAAATCCATTTAGACACTGCATGGAGTTTCTGAGTTGACTCAGAGATGACGTTTCTTGCTGGAAGAGATAATAGTCAAAAGGTAATTGATTACTTCTATGTGATTTTCTCAGATAGCCAAACTGAGCGTGAATAATGTATACAAGAGCCATGGAGAAGATGCTTATTGTTGGGAATAATCACAGAAGGTTAACTGACGGGGTATCCCAAAAGATACAAATTTGAGCATTCTTTTAATTAAAATGAATACTTAAAAATATTTTGATATTTATAAGTGTTTTGCCTATATGTAAGTGTAACACATGTGTACAGTACCTGTGGAGGCCCAAAAAGTATGTTAGAACTCATGTAACTTGGATTACAGATGATTGTGAGCTGCCATGTGGGTGCTGAGAAATAAACCCAGGTCCTCGGGAGAGCAGCAAGTGCTGCTAACTTCTAAGCCATCTCTCCAGCCCCTTGAACCATTTCTTACATTTATTTTATTTCCATATCCAGTAATACTATACTTTTTTAGTTTCCACATCTCAAAAATATACCAGAAATGAAGGATGTCCAGAAAAAAATGATCTGAGGCACAACTGTCACAAAATGCAGAATTAGAAACAAATCCACATTTCTAGGTTTTATTAATAGTGATATAAAGGCATCTAAAAGTTGCAGATATAATTCACTGAGATCTAAGATGTACTAAAATCTTGGGACTTTGCAGTCTAGATAAAGTCTGAAAGGAATAGCATTAAATCCTATAAAAGAATGAAACAGAATATATAACTTGAGAAAATAATACAAAGGTCTCATTTTTACCTCTAAGAAATGGCTACTAGTTGAGTGCATGCTTTCAAAATCCAAATTTATATTACCTACCTTAATACCTACCTCATGTAAAAAATGAATGGAAATATGTATGTTTTCTAGATATCCTTGAATTTATAGTTCAGTAGCAAATGAGTATAGCTTTCTTGCAGCCTTCATTATACCTATCTATCATGTAGCAAGGCTTGTGCTTTGTAATCCTATCACTCTGCTTTATTCGCTTTCTATAGTTTCTTGTGCCTAATTTTCAATCAGTGCAATTTTGGAACACCCTAACCCCAACTGTCTGATGAACTAGGAAGAACTTAAAGATTGTATACCAATATAACTGAGTGGAGCATATGCACCTTGTTGTGAGAAAAGAAGTACATAATTTAACAAATCCTTATTTTAAATGTTAGATTACTTATTTCCCTTGCCATTTATTGGGAATAACATTTCTGTTTGTTTTGTACAGATGAGTTAAAGTCATATATGTATTTTGCAGGGGAAAGTGTGAAGTTTGTATTGACTTCACTATTATTCCTATTTGATCATTTCTTCTCCATGGACAGTACTTAAAGCACAGTATCTTAGTCTAATAGGTATTCTTAACTAGAATTCAAACAATATCATTTCCTTGACTTCCCTTAAAGTGTCTTGCTTGTGTGACACCCAGATTTAGATGTACTACACCTAAACCTGGTAAACAGAAGGGTTTAGATGTCCCAGAAGATAGTCTCCTTTTTGTTCTTTTTAAGGCGAATGTCAAAAACATTCTTAGATAGTGAGCTATACAAAATCATCAGCTGCCAGGCAGTAGTGGCACATGCCTTTGATCCCAGCAGTCAAGAGGCAGAGCCTCTTGAGTTCAAGGCCAGCCTGGTCTACAGAACAAGATCCAGGACAGGCACCATCAACTGGATTTGTATTCAAATGTATTTATGGGTTCTTGGCTTATACTGAGTGCTGGCTAGTTTTTATGTATAATTGATATAAGCTAAGGTCATTGTGGAAGAAAGAATCTTAATTGAAAAAAATACATAATTTTATATATGACAAAATGCACATAACTTAAATAAATATTTGAATATTTTCCATCAACCCTTATCATTTTTCTTTGCCACTTTATAATTTTTCACATCCTAATCCATGGACTAGATAACCATTTATCAACATTAGATTATTTGTACCACTCTAAAATTTAATATAAATGAAATAATATATTTTATAGCCCTCATTAAGATTGAGCTAGTACCTGTTATGCTTTGTCTTTGTACACACTTTACTTTGGATATTTAAATGTGCATTAATCAATGCTACAGGTCTGAGTCTTTATGTGAAGTGCACAATAAAAGACAGTATGGAATATAATTATAAATTGTAGAGAAAGAAAAGTAAATATAATTAACTCCCAGAAGTATAGATGATATGGTCAGTTTTTAAATTTTTGTACATGGGTATAAGCATAGATATAAAATTTTTATGTAGTTACTCTGATAGTCTGAAATAACTCATAATGAAGAAAAATGCAACAACTCACAATGAAGGAAGAGTCTCCAATTTTCTAATGAGAATGATGCACAGAGGACACCTCTGCCGCCAGGGGTGGGTATAGTATTGTTAGAGTGTGCAAATTAAGAATTTTTGTTTTAATGACTTTGTAGCAATTATGAAATCTCAGGTCTTTGTGAAGTATAGTTTGAAACTGTAGATCTCTAAGGATAGATAAAACTTTGGATTTATAGCCTTTATTTGATAAATAAATTTAAGGATAAAAAATGAAAATAAGTCTTTCCCATAGACAAATGGCAGGAAACTTGGCTTTTCACTTGAGATGTGTAAAGGAACCCCTCTCCAAATTTCAATCCATAGGCTTATAACTAATTTCTATTTGGACGTTAATTTTGTATTGCCCTTAAAAATATGTAGATCCATAAACATTCATTCTGAACTGGTATTTTCTCTGGGATTCTTGGCAAAAGCAAAGTCAAAACACCTTTGAAAAAACATACAATACAGGTACAAGTTATTAATATAGGAAAAAGTCCGTTCCAAGACAATTACATAGTGGAATGTTACTATAAACACATGATGAAATAGTCTCCTATGATAAAACTAAGAAGAAAAAACACAACCGAATTTTATCCTCAAGAGCTAGAAAAGTAAGTTAGGGATACAATAGAGAATTTAAAATAAATGTTTGTAATAATGATTCAAAAATTGAAAAGCCCCAATAATCAAATGAAGGACAAAGAAAAAAGACTGGTTATTTTCCTAAGGACAAAAATAAGACCATTTAGAAATGAAACTTATCATTTAATGTTAACCATTGGATAATATAGGGGTAGGAAAGAATGGTTAAATGGTTCATGGAATATACAACCACCTAATGCACCACAGATAGAGGAATTAAGGTAGAAAAGAATGAGAAAGTTCAGCACCTGTCTAAGAGGATTGAGAAAGGAGTAACTAGAGAGCACAGAGGGAAACAGTATGGAAAAAGTGGTGGCCTCTATTTTCCAATCTAATATAAGATGCAAATTGAAGGAATTCAGTGAACATCCAGCTCAGTAAGTAAACAAGAAATCTGCCTGTAAACATCTCCAAATGAAACTGGAAGAGCCAATATAAAACCTTAAAATACACCAAGAAGACAATACCTATCACAAAAAGGAGACTGTTAGGGATGTTGAAGAGGTTGAAGGAGAGTGGGAGGTGAATAGTAAAGGGTAACAGAGGGGGTGAATATGAGCAAAGCATATTATAGGAAAATGTGCAAATGTTGTAAAAACACCATTTATTTGTAAAACTTAAAAAAATGGAAAAGTTGATCAGCTATACAGAGTAACAAAGAGACCAACTAGATTTTATAGAAAAGATAAGTGAGGACAAAAGGTAAAGGAATAACATTTTCAAGGGGCCAGGGCAGGAAAATGAAGAATGTGAGCACAATAAACATAAATTTAAATGGATACTGAATATATACTTGGCTAAAACACTGTTAAATACAGGCGCTATGAAAAGGAAACTTTAGAAAGAAGTGTGATGCTTGAAACAATAAAGAATAGTGAAATTGCAAAGTTATGAAACAAGTACTGACTAACAATAACCAATTTAATTTCACATTATAAAAAGATTATAAACATTTCCATTCTTACGTTGCAGTAGTAAGATACTTACAAATATGTTTTGGGGGAAATAAGTAAGTTTCTTGGTTAGAATAAAAAGATGTTATCTTTGATCAGGTGGGCCTCTATTCCACATCTGTGCTCTGGGTGCAGCTCTTTGGGCTCCTTATTTTACCCACTCCCTTTCAAGTCTATGTAGCCTTCAGAGTTAAGCTTCTCATTATGAAATCAGAACTAACATTAGTAAATAAAATAATATATCCCAGTGCTTCTGAGTACACATGCATTGTCAGTGGAAATCCAGGTCCTCTGAGAGAACAGTTTGGCTCTCTCTTATAAAAATGAACACACTACCCTCACACAAATGACACATTGTACATCTGAGTATTTATTCAAGAGAAATGGAAACATGTTGAACACAAACCTGTATTCAACTGTGCTTAGCAGGATATTTCTTATGACCCTAAATTAAAGCAATAATTTCTGTCATCAGGACCAGGGGTACAATATATTGTAGTATGTCCACATGAAGGGATACCACTGAGTATCAAGGACAAAATGATTTTTTGACATACAGGAGTTCAGAGGAATTAAAAGGGTAGTATGCTGAATAAAAAACATGGTTAAAAGATTGCATATGGGCTGGGCGGTGGTGGTACATGCCTTTAATCCCAGCACTTGGGAGGCAGAGGCAGGCGGATCTTTGTGAGTTCGAGGCCAGCCTGGTCTACAGAGCGAGATCTAGGACAGGCACCAAAGCGACACAGAGAAACCCTGTCTCAAAAAACAAACAAACAAACAAACAAACAAAAAACATAAAAAAGATTGTTCTGATTTCATTTACATGAAAATCTTTGTGTGATGGCTATTTTTGGTTGTCAACTTGACTACATCTGAAATTAACTAAAAGCCCAAAATGGAGGGCACACCTATGAGTGATTTTGCTTAATTTGTAGTGAGAAGATATACTTCTAATCTGGATCTTTGAGGTAGGAAAAAAAACCTCTTATCTGGACCACACCTTCTGTGGTAAGCACACTTTTGCTCTTTGTCTGCTTGCTCTTGCCTCACTAGCAAGTGCATTCCTTTACTGACAATAAAGTCTACTTCTTCAGGAATCCAGCATATACTGAAGACCAGGTGAGAAATCCAGTCCTGTGGACTGAACAACTACTGGATTCTTGGACCTTCTGTTGGTAGACCACAATTGTTGGAATAGTTGGCTAATAGCCTGTAATTCATTCTAATAACCCATATATATATATATATATATATATATATTTATATATGAGAGAGAGAGAGAGAGATTATGCTACAACTACAGAAAGGATTTCTCCAAGATTAGGAGTAGATGCAAAATATGACTGTAAAGGGACAGCATGAGGTACTCTTTAAGTGTGATGAAATACTAATTGTTCTGTATACTGATTGTGGACTCTGTTTATGTTAACCTGTGCATATATTCAAATTCCTAAAACTATATAACAAAAAAATCAGTTTTATTATTAAGTTAATTTAGTAACTATATGCACATTGCCCATGAGAATGAACATAAACCCAGCTTGTTTATTTCTTTGACCTAATATAATTATTAATAGGGTCACCCTTGAAATGTTCAGCTGGTAAACTAAATTATTTTATTTTCAGTTTAAGATGTAAAAAGAAAAAAGCAAAGAAGATGCTGCTTTTGTTTGTCAAACATCAAGCTTCCATGAATAGTAGGACTTAAACTAAGGTAGTTTCTCTGAGAGGAAAGGGATGATGGCTTTAGCTGAAGTTGATGTGAAAATTACAATAAGATTTAAAAAATTAAAGGTCAGGAGAGGAACCGCAGTGGTTAAGAGTACTTGCTGCTCTTTCAGAAGACTGAAGTTTGTTCCTAGTACCCACTTCTACTGACTCACAACTATCAGTAACTCTAATCTCAGGGGATCCAACACCTTCTTCTGATTTCTGTGCGTACCTGTATACATGTAGAATACACACACACACACACACACACACACACACACACACACACACACACGTTGGGGGATATTATTTTAAAGTGTGTTGCTTTTGTTTATGTTGTATTTGTTTAACTCTGTGAAGCTGTGTTACTGTGTCTGTCTAAAACACCTGATCATCTAACAAAGAGTTGAATGTCCAATAGCAAGGAAAGAGAAAGGATGGGTGGGACTGGCAGGCAAAGAGAATATATAGCAGGAGAAATCTGAGAGGAAAAGAAAAAAGAGCAGGAAAAGAAGAGCTAGAAAAGAAGGGTCCAGCCACCCAGCTACAAAGCAAGCCACAGAGTAAGAAACAAAGAAAGGTAGGTATACAGGAATAGAGGAAAATAAAAGCCCAGAGGCAAAGATAGATGGGATAAGCTAAGAAAAGTGGATTAGAAACAACCCAAACTAGGCTCAGGCATTTATGATTAAGTATTAAGCCTCTGTGTGTGATTTATTTGGGAGCTGGGTGTTGGACCCCCCAAAGAGTAAAGAAAACAACCAACAACATACATATACATACATAAAGTATTTTTCTCATATATATATACACATACATAAAATAAATATTTTTAGATTCAAAAAGTAAATACAAAAAATAAAATGAAGTTATTTTTATAAGCAATATATGTTTCTATTGAATTTGATCAGTCCTTGAGGCAGACGTGTGATAGGATATGATGATAGTCCTATTGGATTGTTGAAAAATAAAACAGAGCAAATGAGAAAGATCATCCACCATGATCATGTAGACTTCATCCCAGATATGCAGGGATGGTTCAACATCCATAAATTGATAGTTAATCCATCCCTAATCCAGAAGCTATCTTCAACTGATAGCCACTTGTAAACAAAAATTCAGTTTTCTCTAAGGGAGTCACTGGGAAATCAAACTACTCTTAGGGTTAGGCTGAATGCCTAGCACTAGATGGTCAACAAATCAACTCATAGGGTTCACAGAAGGTTCCTTGTCTAATGTTATATCAGGGCTTTTAAAATTTTTAATCTTACTTTTAAATTTTATAATATATGTTATATATATATATGTTTTCACTTTCAGGTCTTTTGCATTTATATTGTGGCTTCCATTTTAGTGTTTTTGTGGAATTCCTGAGCATGCAAATGTGTGGGTCTCTGTGTCTATATCTGTTTCACATGCCTTTTCTTGTGCTCTTTTTTTTCCTTTTGTTTATGTTTGTCCTATGTATTAGTTTTCTTGTTTTATTATTATCCCTTAGAATCCTGTTTTTTTTTTCCCAATGAGAGACAGAAAGGGAGTGCATCCAGACTTATGGGAGGTGGGTAGAAACTGGGAGGAGTAGGAAACCATAATCAGCATATATTATATGAGAGACAAAGAGCTACTTTCAATAAAATGGGAAAAGTAGAGAAAAAGAAAACAGTATTTACTGAGACCCCGAGGCTCTGACTGGAGCCAGCCTATTCTCTAGTACTTATATGAATGACTTTAGCTAAGGAAGTCTCTGCTTGCCAATTATATGAATAATAGCCTTTCTTAGGAAGGGAACCACTATTAGCCTAACACAGAGAAAGAAATTACAGACACAGTAGCCGCACACAGACTAGAATATATTATTGTCGCCCACTTCTTTAATGGGGAAAAAAAGAGCATGTCATTAGTGTCAAGTACATCCTAGGGTAAGTTCTCTTTAGAAAAATGACTCAGTACCATAATGTGATATTGTGGTTATATTTGCGAGAAGACAGAGTTTGACTAAATGTGATCCCTATGTGAAATCTTCAGGGACATAGTTTATTCCCCAACGCATATGCAGAACTCCCTGAAGACACCCCCCTCCCAACATGCACACACAGTAAAATTTGATTTGAAAAATCACACTGTAGTCATAAGTATTAGAAAGAATCCAGCATTGTTCCTTATACCACCTCTGAAAACAGAGACTTCATTCTTATTTTGACTATTACAATGTTCTCTCATTTTTTCTTTTATTTTGTGTTTTTCTCAAAGTACCTTTATTAAGATATAATTCACACATCATAGAATTCACCTACATAAAGTATGTAGTTCAGTGGGTTCTGGTTTATTCACAAATATGTACAACCATCATTATAGATAATTAACAATTTTAGAAAATTTTAATTTCCCCACAAAGAAGCTACATACCCTACTTCTATTGTTCCCTATCATTTCATTCTTTATACTAAACCATAAATCTACTCTCAGTCTCTATAAATGCCCATTGTATTTTCATATGAGTGAGTTCATATAATATGGAATTCTTTGTGAATGACTTCTTTCATTTAGCAAATTTTAAATATTTTATCTGCATTGTAATACACATTCTTTCCCTGACTGAAGAATATTTCATTATATGGATATATTAAATGTTGTTTATCCAGTCATTTCCTGTTGGACATATGGGCATTGTGAAAAAAGTTATTGTAAACTTTCATATACAGAAAGCTCTATGAGTCTATTTTTTAAAATCTGTTTTGTGTTTATAACTTGAAATGGAATTGCTGGGTCATATGGTTCTGTTTTCTAAAACATTTTCATCGTTTATATTTCCATCAACAATTATTCCCATCTCTTTGCATCTGCCCCAACACTTATCTAGTCATTCTATTAGCACTTTTGCTTATTTTCATCCTATTACATTTCCACTTTATCTATATTTTCCTGATGATTAAGGATGCTTGACATCTGTCTTTTCATGCATCTTAGACATGCGTATATAGGTTTGGACCTACATTTCTTCAGAGTCTTTGCCTATTTTTAACTAGAATTTTGTCTTTTTGTATATTTTTTAATGACAGCCATTTATCAAACATGATTTATAATTCATATTCTTTGGGATGTCTTCTTACTGAATTGATGATCACTGGTTAAGCACATTTAAAATTTTCAAATAGATACGTTTTTTCCTGATTTTGGAGTAGCTTTGGCACTATATCTAAGAACTTGCTAAATATGAGGTCAAGAAGATTTTTCATTGTATAATCTTCTAAACATTGTATAAACATCTCATGCTTTCTTTAAAGATGTTGACCAATTTGACTTACATTTTTTTTCTCTACAGCATGATACAAGCATTCAGACTCATGGCTTTCACAATTATATTTGTATATGGGTGTGTGTGTGTGTATGTGTGTGTGTGTGTCTGCACATGTGTGTTGGGCATGTATGTATAGGTCAGAGAACAACTTGTGGGAGTCAATTTTGTGGGTTCTGTGGGTGAAACATAGATTGTCAGGCTTGGTGGCATTTGCCTTTGCCTGTTGAACTATCTCTCTGGCTCCCAAGTCATATTTTTGCATGTGTACCTATAGTCCTAATGTTATTTATTTTAAAGGCTACTTTTCACCTGGTGAATGCCCTTGGCACCCCCTTCCAAAATGTAGCTGGCTATATATAAAGTCCTTGATTTACAATCATTTGAATTACATGTTTCCTGTTTTATGAGGGATAGCTTATCATTTAGCTCCATCATAAGTTGAGAAACATCAGGGTGAACTTAAGATTTTAAATTTTACCAAAGTTTCTCATTATATAATTCCATAGTAAGTCATGCAGCATTTGTGTGTGTGTGTGTGTGTGTGTGTTTGTGTATTAATATCTGTATCCTAGAATCATACAGATTTTTATATGAATGTATACATGTTTTCATTTGTGTAGGTACAGGTTTATTGGTAATTTTTCATTTGTGCATGTGTGTGTGTGTGTGTGTGTGTGTGTGTGTGTATGTGTGTGTGTGTGTGTGTGTGTGTGTGTGTGTGTGTGTGGTGTGTGTGTGTGTGTGTGTGTGTGTGTGTGTGTGTGTGTGTATGTAGGCCCAAAGTTGATGTTGGATACTTTCTTTGATTATTCTCTATTATATATAATTGAGAAAAGGTCTTTCAAATGAAACAAGAGTTTTCCTTTTTGAAAATAGATTCTTCTCTGATACAATACATTCTATCCACAGTTTTCCCTCCCTCTACTTTTCCCAGCTTCCCACCCTTCCCACTCCCCAATAGGAGGGAAAGAGTCTCAAGGGCAGGCAAAAGAGTCAGAAACAAACCTGCTCCCACACTTAGGAGTGCTCCCAAAACACCAAGCTAACAGCCACAACATATTCACATAGGACCTGTTCCAGACCCTTGAAAGCCCCATGCTGCTTCAGTCTCTATGAGTCCATATGTACCCTGCTTAGTTGATTCAAATGGACTGTGTTCTCCTCATACCTTTCTTCCCCTCTGACTCCTACAATCTTTTCTTACAATCTTCTGTGGGATTCCCTGAGATCCAAGAAGAAAAACCTGGTGGAGACCTCCAATTTAGATTCTTTCTCTGTGTAATGTCTGGCTGTAGGTCTTTTCATTTGCTCCCATTTGCTGCCAGAGGAAGCCTTTCTGATGATGACTGGATAAGGCACAGATCTGAGTATAGCAGAATATCCTTAGGAATCATTTCATTGATTTTATTTCAGTAGACCAGTTGTGTTTGGTTTTACCCTAAGTCTCTGGTTCATGGCCATCCAAGCAGTGTCAGGCATGGGCTTCTTCATGTGGGATAGGTCTCAAGTTAAATCAGACATTGATTGGTCATTCTTAGAATTTCTGCACTACCACTGTCCCAACACATCTTGCAGGCAGGACAGATTATTTGTCAAAGTTTTTGTGGCTGGTTTTGTGTCCATGTTCTCTTTTGGGTGCATACTTCATACAGGTACCAGCTCTACCTCTCCACATTCAGTGAGGTGTGTGAATGTAGTCCTTGGCAGTGAGGTACTATTGTCAATTTGCAGAGATCAGCCCTCCATTCTAGCATCAACCTGGGTTGTTTGTGGTTCTCCACAGGACTACCTTGGCCAACAACTCGACCAAATGCAAACCATTCCCTCCACTAGAAACCTTGCCTGGCTACAAGAGATGGGCAGTTGAGACTCCCTATTTCCCATTACTAGAGTCCTCACTAGGATAACACTCGTAGATTCCAAAAAGCTTCCACATTGCCCCCCCAAATGCTCCAATTCTACCTGTCTCTTCATACATTTTCTCCTTTTATTCCATCTCCCTATCCTGCCTATTCCCATCCCCACCCACCTCCAGTCCACCCACAAAACCTATTTCCTCTTCCTGGGAGATCCATGTGTAGAAATGCTGGAAGATCACAAAGATTACAAAGCTTTAGTAATAAAAACCACATGGTATTGCTGTAAAAACAGATACATTGATCAATGGAATCCAATTGAAGACTCGGACATAAATACACCACACACACACACACACACACACACACACACACACACACACACACACTTGTTTTTTTTTAAAAAGCCTGTAAGAAACACAGCATCTTTAACAAATTGTGCTGGTCAAACTGGATGTCTGCATGTAGAAGAATGCAAATAGATTCATACTTATCACTTTGCCCAAAACTCAAGTCCAAGAGGACCAAAGAGCTCAACATAAAACCAGATACACTAGATGTAATAGGAGAGAAAGTGGGAAATAACCTTGAACTCACTGGCACAGGAGACAACATTCTGAACAGAACACTGATAGCACAGACATAAATATCAACAATTAATAAATAGGATGTCATAAAAGTGAAAAGCCTCTGTAAAGCAAAGGACAGTGTTAATTGGACAAAGCAGCTACCTACAGAATGGGAAAAGAATTTCACCAACTCCACATCAGATAGGGAACTAAAAGCCAATAATATCCAACTCAAGAAACTAGATATCATAAAACCAATTAAAAATAGGGTACAGAGCCAGGTGGTGGTGGTGTATGCCTTTAATCCCAGCACACAGGAGGCAGAAGCAGGCGGATCTCTGTGAGTTCGAAGCCAGCCTGGGCTACAGAGTGAGTTCTAGGAAAGGTGCCAAAGGTACTCAGAGAAACCTTGTCTTAAAAACAAAAAAAATGGGGTACAGTTTTAAATAGAAAATTCTCTCAATAGAGGAATCTCAAATGGCTGAGAAATACTTAAAGAAATATTCAACCCCTCTAGTCATCAGTGAAATGCAAATTGAAACTACTTTGAGATTCCATCTTACAGCTGTCAGAATAGATAAGATCAATAACACAAGTGACAGCTCTGCTGATGAGGATGTGGAGCAAGGGGAACATTCTTCCATTGCTGGTGGGAGTGCAAACTTATATAGACATTATGGAAAAGAATATGGCTCTTCCTTAGAAAATTACGAATCAATTTGCCTCAGGACCCAGATAGTGCTTGGCATATACCTAAAGGACATTCCATTCTACCAAAACACTTGCTCAACTATGTTCATTGTGGTTTTACTCTTAATAGTCAGAAACTGCAAACAACCTGGATGTCCCACCACAGAAGAATGAAGAAAGAAAATGTGGCACATTTACACAGTGGATTATTACTCAGCTGTTCAAAAAAAAATTAACATCATGAAATTTGCAGGCAAATGGACTTACCTAGGAAAAATCATCCTGAGTGAAGTAACTCAGACCCAGAAAGACAAATACTATATTCACTTATATGTGGATATTAGCTAGTAAGTAAATGATAACCAAGCTATAATCTAGTGACCCAGAGAGGTTAGCTAAAGATGAGGAAGAAATAAAGAGTTTTCCAGTTTTGCTGGTCCAGCTAGCCAACTTTCTCTTTTCACCTCTTAAATGCTGGAATTGCCAGGGGATTGCCAAGTCCACCCAGCTTCTCTGGGTGCTAGGTTCTCACACTTGCAAGCAAATGCTTCACTTGCTGAGCCATCTCTCTGACCCCTCTATCCATATATCTGATCTGTATATCCTTGCTCTGTTATCATCCTGTTCTTGACCATCAGCTTGCAGTAAGTTTTGAAATTAAGAATTATGGATGCTCCTACACTATTCATTTTTTTCATGAGTTCTTAGTTGTCCTTATAATTCCACAAGAATTTCAGGAAAAAAATTTTTTCAGAGAAGCCAACACAGAATCTGATACAGATTTAATTTAGAAATAAGTTTGAACAGTGTTGTCACCTTAATTTTAAGTCTTATAAATCCAAGAACATGGGATGTTTTCCATTTATTTTGATCTTTTATTTTTTATTATTTTAAAAGTGTTTGATAGTTTTGTGTGTGAATTTTTATTAAATTTGTTCTTGTTCTATTTTGATGTTATTGTAAGTGTAATTGCTTACTTAATTGAATTTTAGATATTTCATTGATAATATATAGCACTAATTATTTTTATATATTTATTCTGTATGTTGTACTCTTGATGAACCCATTCATTAGTTAAATAGATTCTTCAATATTTAATATTTAATGTAAACTTTCATAATTATAAATAAAACTATGACAAGAGTTTTGCTTTTTCCTTTCTAATATCATTTTGTAATTCTTTTTTGTCAACTCAGTTCTGTAACTAGACCCTTTAGCACATAATTGAATAGTAGTAGTAGTAAAAGCTGAAATGCTTGCCCTATTTTCAATTGTGGGGAAAATATCATCTATTCTTTCACAATTAAATAGTGTGTTAATTGTGGGGGTTTTGAAACTAAACTTTTTCCAACTGAGGGACTTCTGTGTTCCTAGTTTATGAATTATTTTTGTAATCATGAAATACATTGAAATTTTTATGATGATTTTTCTAAGACCATTCAGACTATCATGTAGCTTTCATTTTTTTTTATTATACTTACATGATACACTGGAATGATTGTTTTCATATATAAAATAGCCTTTTATTCCTGGGCTAAATTTCACTGTATCATAGTACATAATTCTTTTTATAACTTGCTAAATTTAGCATGCTCATGTTTTGTAGACATAAATTTGGCGCACACTGTACCACTTTTATTCCTTAATGCTTTGGGGAAACGTTATTGCAGCAAAGGATTTAAGCTTTTTTATAATCTTGGTTTCATAGGGTAGAATACTCAGTTATCAGCCAAGAAGATGAATAAAAACAATACATGATTGCCTCTGCTTCACTGAGATATTCTATTTATTATCAAAATTCAAAGCTGTTTTAATATGTTTAGCAAGTTGGGGAACAAAATCTTTTTTATCTTTTTCTTTTTCTTTTCTTTTCTTTTCTTTTCTTTTTTTTTTTTTTTGAGACAGGGTTTCTCTGTACCTTTGCATTTTTCTGGAACTTACTCTGTAGTCCAAGCTGGCCTTGAACTCACAAAAATCCTCCTGCTTCTGCCTCCCAAGTGCTGGGATTAAAGCAAAATCATTTTTTAAGTTTTATAGTTTCTCCAAAGTTCATTATGCGATGGTTGTATTTATTTACTATGAATTAAACATCCTTTTTCATTTTCAATGCAGGCACAAGCTTAGACAGTTATCTTTTCTGGGCTAATTGTCATGACAGTTGGAAATAATGGAATAATTTAGTAATAATTGAGTGATATAAAATGTGTTACGGTGAAAATCTGGTCCATAGCCAACCATCTCTATTGGTCCATTGGATTTAAATAGTTTACTCTCTGTCCCTAAACACTGCTTCCTCTTTTCCCTTTATTATAAAACATATTGTATGGTATTACCCCTGGCTGATTCATTTTTTCCCTTTTGTCTTCTAGGCAAATATGTATGGCATTTCCTACCACTAGCATGGTCCTTGGTCACTTTTTTGGCATCTTCTGATTTGTGATGCATGAAATTATGCCTGCCAAAAGAATAGAATTGGCAGTCAGTAGGTGACAGTTTGTTGTTCAGAACAAAATTTCGCATAACCAATAATAATGCCAACTTTCTCTGACAGAGCTACCATTGTGCCAAGCTCTTATACTCAACATCTTCAGTGATATTTTGTTCCCTACAATAAGTAAAACCCTCTTAACCTGACATTTAGGACCCTCCATGCAATGATCTACTTAAATTGTCCAAGCATACTTACCACTGTTTTATATTTACTATGTACTGTATTTAGGTTTGCTTCCTCATTTCCCTAGAAGAACACTGAATTTTTTATTCCCTCTATACGGGCTGTTTTCTGTAGGTGAAATTTTCTACCCTTTCTTCTATACTAAAGGAATCCCTTCAAAGTCCAATTCAAATGTCTGTTGACCATGAATCTATGCCTGCCTATGTCATTTCAACCTAATCACCTTAGAACTCCAGGTCAACAACTGTGACTCTAGATTTACTGTAATGATAGTTTTCCATTTTATTTATTGCTTTCTTTCATTTTCTACTCCTCTCCTACTTACATACAAGACTATGAGCAAAGTAGTTCTTGTATGTTATGACTCTTCATATTCATTAAAACACATGGTGGGTTCTTTAAACACTTATTATTAGATGATGATTAAATGTCTACTCTAAGCTCCATTTCATTGCTTTAAATGATCAGAAGCAAAGGTAAGCAACAGAATCCCTCTACCTTCCTGAAGTTCTCATCCTAAGTTAATAGTCAAGTGTTACTTGAGATAAGAAACCACAGGGTGTTATACATCCCATTTCCCCTATCTGAATTTTCATGATGTTAAAAGCAAATGTGACTTCTTAGGGCATTAAAATATTAGCTTTGCTAAATAATAATAATTTAACCTCTACTCAAATAAGCAACTTCAAAATTAGATCAAGTTTTTGCCATGAGCCTCAATCTCCCTGAGGAATGGCATAACAACCACGTTGGTCATTATAGTTGTCATGCAAACTTGGCCTTACATACAGAATTAAAACATGATTTTGAAAGTGTGCCAAGTCAGTAGATGGTTATCATCAGTGATGGTGGAAGACAGAGAAGAAGCAGAATCATGATCTTTGCCAAAGCCACAGATCTTATAAAGGTTTGAATAAATATAAGACAGCCAAGATCTAAGTAGTAGTTAAAGTGCATTTTCCAACCAACTCAAGTCCATGGCAAGTTTTTTTTAGTCTTCTTTCATCAGGGGAATGAAACCACAGAGAAAGAAGATCCTTGCATGCTAGCAACAGAATAAGAAGAGATTTGTGCAAGTAATATGTCTATGCAGGTACAATATATTATAAATGAGAATGTACAGCTTTTGCTCTGTAGCAGACCCAATGACTATTGATTTTGATATTGCTGAAATAAGAAGCTATCCATGCATAGGGATTTTGTCTGGTATGATTCACAACTTACTTGATTTGCTTTTAATAAATCAGGAAAAATGGAGGAAGGCAAACTATTTTAAATAACTAAGAATCATTACAGCTTATTACAGTATTATTCTAGCATGAAGACTGAATACATCTTAGCTCTCCTTACAGCGTATAAAATGGAGCCATCTGAGGACAAAAATCATGTTAGAAGGAGTGAGTATATGACAGTTAAAGTACATATTTCTATACAGGTAATACTTGGTAGGGCACACATTAGTGATTTTGACTTCCATCAGTGTGACGCCTATCAACTCTCATAAGTAAAGGTGAGAAGTGTTTTATTATTCTCAGGCACCAAGTAGAATCTGCATGTTCTTGGATATTTGGCTTTTTCCTCTTGTTCTTACTTTTCTACAGCTATCATTGTTCATCTTGTTCTCCCTTCCATTCCAAATACTTTCTCATTTTTTTTTGTCTACCAGTTAAAGTGTTTCTAATCCTTTAAGTCTTGGCACAAGTCTAACTTTCCTGTAAAGTGTTGGTTAGTACTGCACCCTGATTTCAGCTTGGCTCTGTTCCTTTAACTTCCTTTGTTAGTAAAATAATAGAGTTCAGTTTGTATATATTTTATTACTTATCTCGGTTATATTCAAAGTTGTCTGTTGAAACTCATTCATATTTTTATCTGATGTTTCTACAGTGCCTGGAACTGCATAACTACACAGAAACTCCATGAACACTGATGAGATTTACTTCAATATTTGGTCACTGTACAATTAAAAGAAGATGTCATATGTAATCATGTGGTTTTCCTTTCCAATGCTTCCAAAGAAAGGCTTCATAGAGACAGGTTTCAAAAGAGGTTTGGTGAATAGCTGTTTGATAAAGTAGTAATACACTAAGGGCACATTTTAGATGATGTCACTTTACCGTCATTTCAACTTTTCTGAGATCGCATGAGAAATGATTTTTACGTTTTAATTTTGCTGGAACAATATAGATAAACTTAGAAGTGTTGTTACCTACAGGTCTATAGCTGCTGCAGAACTGATATAACAAGAAAATATGTGTAGGTCGATTTGGAAATGGAGCAAAACAGCAAAGTAGGTGGACATAATACAAAGCAGTGGAATTAGGACTTGGGATCAGAAGTCTGGCTTTAACATTAGGAGTGACATAAAGCTAACTTGAAACCCTTTAGTCATCACACTTAAGATTAACTATAACATGGTACAATAGCATAACCAGGGAAGAGAACTAGCAAGGAGCAGTCATATAATTTTTTGAGAATTTCATATAACATATTTGATCATACTCATCTGTCCTCCTCCAACTCTTCCCAGATCTACGCCCATCTCCCTGATCATCTAATTTTCTCTTCTCTTCTCTTCTCTTCTCTTCTCTTCTCTTCTCTTCTCTTCTCTTCTCTTCTCTTCTCTTCTCTTCTCTTCTCTATTCTTCTTCTTCTTCTTCTTCTTCTTCTTCTTCTTCTTCTTCTTCTTCTTTCTCTCTCTCTCTCTCTCTCTCTCTCTCTCTCTCTCTCTCTCTCTCCATCAAGTCCAATTCATGCTACCAAAATATTCTGTGGTGTGAACTCTACTACCCTGGAGTATGGTGGACCTACCAGGAAATCACAAACTTAAAGAAAACTGACTTTCCTTTTCCTACAAATTATTAATCGTCAGTAGCTTATCAGCTAAAAGTGGGGCTTCATGTCCACCTTCCTGCATCCACCCTGAGATTTTTCTTAGCTTGAGCTTGTGTAGGTCTTCTGCACGCTGTCACAATTTCTACAAGTTCATACAAGGAACCACCTTGTTTTGTCTGGAAAACAATTACCTTGTAGTCATCCACCATTTCTGCATCTTAGACTCTTCTGTACCCACTCCTTCCAAAATGATCTTCACTCCTTGGGAGGAGGGGTTATAATATAGATATCCCATTTAAGATAGAGCATCACAGTCTCTTATTCTCTGTGTTGTGGCCAGCTGTGGTTAATCACCTCTACTACAAATAGAAGCTTATATGTTTAGGGTTGAGAGATGCATTAATCTGTGATTATAAAGATAAATAATTAGTACTTGGTTTAACATTATGTCCATTGAGCAAAAATAATAGTAAGTTCTCTTCTAGGGGCTATAACTTTCCCAGCTACAGGGTCTTGAACTCAAAAGGTGTGGAGATACTTCAAAAAGCTTGAAATAGATCTACCATATGATCTATGTATGCTACTCTTGGGCATATACTGAAAGGACTCTATGTCTTACTATAGAGATACTCGCTCATTCATATTCATTGCTGCTCTATTCACAGTAGCCAGGATTTGGAAATAGCCTAGATTTCCATCAACTGATGAATGGATAATGAAAATGTGATACAAATTATGCAGCTGTTAAGAAAAAATGAGATTATTAAATTCACATATAAATTAATGGAGCTAGAAAATATCATTGTGAGTTGTGATATTGTGTCCCCCAATATATTGTGCACCCTAATAAACTTATCTGGGGTCAGAACCGAACAGCCACTAGATAGACATACAGGCCAGAAAATAGTGGCACATACTCCTTTAATACTAGCCTTCTGGAGGCAGAGATCCGTCTGAATCTCTGTGAGTTCAAAGCCCCACTGTAAACTGCCAGGCATGGGGACACACACTTTTAATCTCAGGAAGTGATGGCAGTTAACGGAAAGGTATATAAGGTGTGAGGACCAGGAACTAGAGCCTTTTTAAGCTTTTAGCTTTTAGCAGCAGTTCAGCTGAGATCCATTCAGAGGAGGACCCAGAGGCTTTCAGCTCGAGGAAACAGGATCCGCTGAGAAGTTGGCAAGGTGAGGTTAGCTGTGGCTTGTTCTGTTTCTCTGATCTTTCAGCGTTAACCCCAATACCTGGCTCTGGGTTTGTTTTTATTAATAAGACTTTCTAACAATTCATGCTACAGTGAGTGATGTAGCCAAGACCCAGAAATACAAATATTGTCTTCTCTCATATGTGAATATTAGCTTTGAATCTTTATACATATGTGGGTTTCATTGAGGGGTCATTATTAAATTAGCCCCTAACCTTGAATTATTTATGTAGCACCAGGCTTCTGTGAATAACATGTCCTTTTAGTTTGTTGTCTTGTGAATTATCAATTGGCTTATCAGTTGGTAAGAGTAGAAGTAATAATTCATTGAAAATCCCTGGGAAGTCCTGGCTTTCCTGTTGATTACATTGCTTTTGTTGTCACATGTATTTCTTGGAGGAAAAAATGTTAATTGTTTTTAAAAGCCAACCTAGGTTTTTCTATATTTTAGCCTAGTGATTCTTAAGTTTAGTATTACATTGTAAATATTTCAGTAGTTTCATAAACTATTATTACCTGGAACCCACTCCTGTGGGATCTAGTTTAATTCAGTGTAGGTTATGTCTCATGTATCATGGTAGTTTTTTTCTCACTGAGGATTTTATATTTTGAAAATTACTCATCTTATTCAGAGATGCTGATGAATCTTTATGTGTTGAAAGCTCCCCAATGAGTTAGAATTTTACATGGAATAACTTATTGGGTCCATGGAAAGAATGTTCCTATTTCTGGAAATAGCTAGGAAGAAATAGAATTGTGTGGATTTCTGGTCGATGAATCAATGTGTAGGCTACAGACCTACTTCTAATACATATAATATGTGATCAGTAATAATTAAATTTAACAATCATTTTATTATAATACACCCCTAATTTTTCCATCTTGTATCATGTTTGCACTTAAAAATTTTAAATGTATGTTAAGTAAAATATAACTGTATCACTTCTCCCCTTTCCTCCCTCCAGCTTCTCCCATAGTTCCTCCCTCTAACCCCTCCCAGGTTCCCCCCAACACTCTCATATTGACACTTTTTATTTGATTGTTACTGCCATGTGTGTGTACACAAATATATAAATATAACCTGCTGAGTCCATTTTTGTTGTTTGTGTATATATGGTTTCAGGACTGACCATTTTGTTTTAGATAACAATCAGGGCTCTTTCCTGAGAGAGACTAATTCTTCCTCTTTCAGCAGTCATGCATTGCCTGTAATTCTTTTGTCCTCATGAGATTTTCTCTCTTCTGCATTTGAATGTCTATTGATATTGTCTTTGTTAAGGTCTTATTTAGATAGCCGTTTATAAAAAAAGGCAGTCTCAGAGCAAACTTCTTGATATTGTGGCTTTTTGTAATCTTTCTGCCCTCTCTTCTGGCATGTTCCCTGAGCCAAAGATGTAAGAGCTGTGCTGCAGAAGTACTTACTGGGGCTGGGCTCTTTACAATCCATTGATTTCTGAACTGCATCCAGTTGTGCTTTTCTGTGATGGTCTCCATTTGCTTTAGAAAGAGGCTTCTTTGATTGGGTATGACAGCTACAATTATCTGTGGATATAAAGATAAAATTTCAAATATAGTTAAGAAATTATGCTGCTCTAGCAAAGTAGTGGTAATAGATTCTCTTCTAAGATCTCTGATCTCTCTAGCTCTGAGTAGTTGGTTAGGTTTCTAGCTCCAGGCACAATTTCACTCCAGTTCAATCAACCTTAGGTTCTCTTAGACAGCTGTTGTCTATCACCAATATGTGAGTGCCACACTATTGGACTTTTGTGGACATCTTTCCATGCTAGTTATTGTTATGTTCATTGGTGCCCCGGCTCAATGGGACTAGTAATTGCTTTCCTCCTTTGGCAACTTGTATAATAATTTCTGGTACCACAGAAGCTAGACTTCAGGAAGGAGGCTTTCAGGTTAGATACAGTTCAAATCATCAGAGTCCTGTGTCCTGAACGTGTAGTGTCTTCAGTAATAGGATCTGATAAACCTTCAACCTCTGAGATGCAACAGAGACCTATATCAAAAGTCTATATTGTTTAAAGAGTCATTTGAACTAACTGACTAACCTGACCCTCTTCCCTCCTCCTTCTGTATTAACTTCTCTTCCTTCTCCCCAGTTAGAGTCCCCTTCATGATTTCAGTTTCTTCCTTTATATAGTCTGCATCCTGCTGTTCCCATCCCAAACTCTGCCCCTCATGGTTACTTTGTACTTTCCTGGTATCTGCATTTACTCTGTGCATTACTCTGAATAACTGCAATTACTCAGAAGATTTGTAGCTAGTAACCACAGATTAGAGAGAACATGTGACATTTTTCTTTCTGGGTCTGGGCTACATCAGTCAATATAAACTTTTCCATCACTGACCTACAAAATTTCATCATTTCATTTTTCTTTACAGCTGAATAGTATGTATGTATCACATTTTCATTATCCCTTCATGTGTTGAATGACATCAAAGTTGAATGACATAATGCAGTAATGACCACTGCTGGACAAGTATCTGTGGAATGGGATGCTGAAAGTTTTAGGCAAATGCTAAGGATATGAATTTTCCTTTCCTGTGAGGAATGTTGTAACTGTTTTAATTGAGATTGCTTGAATGTCTAAACTGCTTTTGATAGGATGGTCATTACAATATTAATTCTATTGTTCCATGAACATAGGATGATGTCTTTTTTATTTCCTAGTGTCTTTCTCGAGAGATTTTAAGTTTTCATTGTAGAGGTCTTTCACTCCTTGTTTATTTTTTTCAAGATATTTTATTGTCTTTGATGGTATTATGAATGGGAGTTTGTCCACCATCTATTTTGCAACATATTTGTTGTTGGTGTATCAAAAAGTTACTAATTTTTAAAGTTCATTTTATACCCTGCCACTTTGCTGAAGTTGTTGGTTGTTTCTGGAAGTTTCCTGGTAGACAATTTAGGATCTCTTATAGGTAATATAATATAATGTAACTTGCAAATAGGGCCAATTGTATTTCTTCTTTTCCTGTCTGTATCACTTTCCTTGCTATTTCTTGCCTTATTGTCCCACATAGTGCTTTCAGCATTAGATTGAAAGCAAGTTTGAGTAGATAGAGCAACCCTGTCTCATTCCTAATACAAATGGGATTGCTTCTCTATTTAGGATAAGGTCAACAGTGTGTTTGTCTTAGCTAGCCTTTATTATATTGAGGTACATTCCTTCCAGTCCTAGGATATTTATTATTGTTGTTGTTGTTATTATTTTATTATTTATTATTAATTATTTTATTAATCCAGTCTTAGGATTCTTATTATGAAAGTAGGTTGAATTTTGTCAAAGGACTTTCCTATATCTATTGACATTGTTGTGTGGTTTTGTCTAAAGTTCATTTATATGGTTTATTTATTTACTTTTATATGTTGAATCATTCCAACATTTCTGGGATAAAGCCAACTTGATCATGTTAGTTGATCCTCTTAATAGGTACCTGTATTCAATGTGCTAATATCTTAGCATTTATGTATGTCAGAGATGTTGGTACATAGTTTTGTTTTCTTGTGTATTTCCTTGGTTTCGTTAAGAGAGTAATAATGGATTCATAGAAGAAATTTGGGACTGATCCTTATATCTCTATTTTTAAGTCAATTTGAGAAGTATCAGTTATAGTTCTTTGAATGTCTGGTAGTATTCTGCTATGAACTCATCTGGGCCTGAGGATTATTATTATTAATATTATTGTTACTAATATTTTGGTCAGCAGGCATTTTTATTATGATTTTAGTCTCCTCCTTTATTATGAATATATTTAGGTTATTTAACTTTTCTTGGCTTAACTTTTATATTTTAGGTGAATCAGGAATTCGTCCATTTCTTTTGATTTTTCCAACTTACTGTAGTACAGATTTTTAAAGTATTATCATATAATATTCTGCAATTATTTGCTCTCTGTTAAAGTATTTCCCTGTTATGATTCTGATTCTTTGAGTCACCTCTTTTTTTCCTCTGGCTAGTTGTTCTAAGGGTCTGTCAATCTTGTTTATCCTTTCAAAGAACAAGTTAATAGATTCACTGATTTTTTTTGTATTGTTTTCTTTGTTTTTAATTTGTTAATTTTTGCTTTGATTTTTCTTATTTCTTACCATCTCTGGGGTTTGGGATTAGCTTGTTTCTGATTTTCCAAAATTTGGAGTTGCATCATTAAGTTATTTAATTGTAGTCTTTCTGATTTTTAAGGTAGGTGCTTTGTGCTAGAATCATTCCTCTTATGACTGCTTTTACTGTGTCCCAGAGATTTTGTTGTGTTTTGTTTTATTTTTATTTTTGTTTCTTCCAAGCATATTTTGGTTTCTTTCTTTATTTCTTCTTTGAGAGTTGTTTAATCTCTGTGTATTACATTTTAGTTACAGTTTTGTTTGCTGTTGATTTTAAGTTTTAGTATTGATTTTAAGTTTTATTGACAGATAGGATCAGGGAATTATTTTGGTTTCTTCTGTAGTTGTAAAGGTCAGTTTTGTGACTCAGCATGTAGCTTATTTTAGAGAAACTTCCATGTGCTGCTAAGTATAATGTATATATGGGAGTGGGGTTGGTGGGTAGAATGTATTCTGTGGATATCCTTTAGGTCCATTTGATGTAAAATGTCATTTAATCCTTAGGTTTCTCTGTTTATTGTTCTGTTCAGATGACCAATCTGTTGTAGGAAGTGGAGTATTGAAGTCACTTACTGTTATTGGGTTTGTATTAATCTGCATCTTTAATTTTTTTAACATGCTTTTAAAGGAATTGGGTGTATCAAGTTTGTTACATAAATATTTTCTATTGTAATATTTTTTGATTAATTTATCCCTTGATTAGAATGAGATACCATTTTCTTCTCTCTTCTGCTTAGTTTTAGTTTGAAGTCTATTTTGACAGATATTAATATGGTGAATACTACTTGTTTCCTAATCCTATTTAGTATTTTAGTATTCTGTGTTCCATCCTTTCATTTTATTATTGTATGTATATTTAAAACTAAAATGGGTTTTGTGAAGACAACATAACAATGGGTTTTGTTTCTTAATTCATTCAGCTTTCCTTTGTCTTGTGATTGGAGAGATAAGGCAATCAATATTTAGAGTTATTATCTGAAGGTATAAGCAGATTGCAGTCAATTATTTTGCTCATCTCTTTTCTTAGTTGTGCTTTGTATTTAATTAATTATAGCTTCATTAATTTTTTTCTAGAGTCTTTTTGTTTTGTTTATTTCTCTTTTCAGTTTGAAGTATTGCTTCCTGTATTTGGTTTAGTGTTTTCTTTTGTTGTTCTTGTTGGATATAGATTTTTTTGACTATTTATATCATGGAAAATTTTTATTTCTTCTTCAACTATGAACAATATTTTTGGTTGTGAGCCTAGCCTTTAACATACCAGGCTCTGCTGACTCCTCATTGTAGGCCTTGCCTTGGAGGAGATGGGAATGGGGAGTGGGTTGGGGGAAGGCTGGGGAACAGGAGGAGGGAGGAAAGGGGGATCCGTTGTTAGTATATAAAATGAATAGAAAATTTCTTCATAATAAAAAAAGAAAAGAAAAAGAAAAAATATTTTTCTGGGTATAGTAATCTAGGTTGGCAGTTGCGATCTTTTAGTATAGGATCTTCTGGCTTTCAGTTTCCACTGAGTAATCAGATATTACTCTGATGTGTTTTCCCTTATATGTTTCTTGTGTTTCTTCTTTTGAATCTTTCCATGTTTCTTTTTTTGTTGTTGTTGTTCTATATCAGTGGTTCTCAGCTGTGGTAAAATATCACTACACTGAACCTATGGATTGTGACCCCTTTGTGGGTTGCATATCAAATGTCCTGCATATCCTATACTTACATTATGATTCATAAAAGTAACAAAATTACAGTTATAAAGTAGCAATGAAATGATTTTATGGTTGTAGGGTGCACTATGACATAAGGAACTGTATGACAGGGTCACAGCATTAGGAAATTTGAGAATTATTGTTCTGTATACTTAGTTTTTAACTAGGATATGCTCTGTAAAGTTTCTTTTGGGGCCTTGTCTGGTTCTGTCCTATGTGCTTTTTGTACCTGTGTGGGTGTAACTTTACTTAGTTTGAGAAATTTTATTCTATAATCTTGTTAAAGATCTGGTCTATGCCATTGTCCCAGAATTATTCTTCCTCATATATTCCTTATAATTCAAAGATTTTTTTTCGTGGTATTCCACATTTCCTTTACATTGATTTCTTGTGCTTTTATTTTTTTCATCTTATTTGTTTGTTTGGTCTAGACCACCTCCTTTATTTTTGAGTCCTGATGTTCTGTCTTCTCCTTGACTTCTACCTGTAAGGCTTTTCCATAAGTTTTCTAATTGCGATATTGAACTTTTCAATTCCATCTTCATTTAACCTGTGCTCTCTTCAATGTTTCCATCTATTTTATTCAGTTTTCAAAACTCTTAAATTATCTTCCTTGTTTCGTTAAGCTGTGTATTTGTATTTTCTTGGACATCGCTCAGATGTTTATTTTTATCTTCTTTAAATTCAATGAAATGTTTGTGTCATCTTTAAATTCTTTGATAAAGCTTATGATTGTTCTTTTAAATTCTGTTTCATGAGGTTTATTGAAGTACTTTTCATTAGAGATCACTTCTCTAGGACTAGAAGGTTTGGTGAGAGGCATGCTATTTTGCTCATTCATGTTGTTTTTGTTCATACAATTTGATCTTGCCATGTGGACTGCTTTGGTTGTATGTCTGGTGAGATGACTAGAGCTAGGCTGGGTAAAGCTAGTGGACGAGCTGTTTAATTGGACTTGGATAGATGTCTCTCAAAACATGGGTCTAGAGCTAGTCTTGTGGGTCTGTAGCTGTCAACATGTAGAGAGTAGGGTTTGAAAGGAAAGGAGCATCCTTTGCAGAGTAAGTTGCTCAAGTCTTTCCTTTTCCATTCTTCACTCTATCTGTTGCTATCTCCAGACCCACAGGCCTAGCTCCAGATTGATGGCCTTCAAATCCATTTTGTTCATGAGCCACCTTTAACTGCTGAGAAGCTCCTTTCCTGAATTTCTCAGATTGAAATTTACCTGTTTTATATACCTCAAAAGCCTACTCCCAGTAACACACCTCCAACCAAGTCATACCTACTAATCCTTCTAATTCTTTCAAAGAATTCTACTCCCTGGTTACTAAACATACAAATATTTGAGCCTATGGGAGCCATTCTTATTCAAACCACCTGAAGCGCAAACTACCTGTCTGTTAGTATGACTAATTGTGCAGCGTGGTTTACAGGAAGGAATATTGTACTTACTGTTCTATTCTACGTGTTTGATGGGGTGTCCTAGGAAGTGAATAAAAGTAGTAATTTACTGGAAACTATCAGCAGGAAGCATAGAGTCAACAGTCTGTTTCTTGTAACTATATTTTTCTCCTATCTTGATCAATAAGACCAGTCAATACTTACATTAACTGTTGCTTATCTATTACTTCCTACATTAGTGACATAAACATACTCTTTTATGGCTGTAGTCATTGGGGACCTGTGTTTTGAATGCTTGATTCATTTGTCAGGAAAAGGTGTCATTGGATTGGACAACATGTTTGATTTGCTGAATGGGATCTGGATATTCTGATTTTAATACTCCAAACTTATTTCAGCTAAAGAATTGTCTGGAATTATGTAATGCTGATTTCCAGCATTTGGGGACCTCAGTTATTAGAACACCAAGTTACTGTCTGCTATATTAGTACTCATTTTATATTGTATTTAATCTGCTTACAATGTTTTAGATTCCTTTTTCCTAAGTGTATTTTCAAAATAATGGTCCAGGCCTTAATGGAATTGTGATCTGTACTTGAGAAAGTAAAGCTTTTAAAATTATAAAAAAAACCATTTATTCTTTCTACATCTTCTTTCTCCATTTTTTCCTTTTCATAGCTTGTTTTAGACTTAGTGTTCTACACTTAGTCCATTATTCATTGAAGAAACTTTACTTTTAATTGGCCTCAGCTTTATTCAATCTTACTGTAATAGTTTGATTTTTATATAAAATATTCAATCATGCTTTACCATATGGTGAACATCATTTATACATAAAAGCTACTTGCTGTTATACCTTTGGAAATCATTAGAGAATCTCAGTAAGAGTTTTTTAGCCATCTGCTTCTCTTTCAAACCCTGTGTTGATAAAGACATCTGCAGTGGTGACTCTGAGGTTATAAAAGCTGCAGTGTCCAGTTAAATGCCCTTGTGCATAACTCTCTAGAAGTAAGGCCTACATGGAGAGATGACATCAATGGCTTTGATAGCAAAATAGTTTTTCCCCTTTTACTGCATGGGAAGAACACTTAAATGTTTTCCTGCATCTACCTTTTCAGCAGGGCATCTTCTCTAAGAAAGCCAGTGAGGTTCTGCTCTTACCAGTAGGTTTCATTATGATGTAATTAATCATATTGTTAGTCTTCTTCTTTTTGGAAATGTACACAGCATTTTTAATAAACTAAAATCGCTCTGGGTCATTCAAATATGTTTATCAATTTGTAGTTAACATAAAATTGAAGGGTGAGAAAATAGGATAAGGGATATATATTGCCAACCAAAGTTCAGAAATAGAAGCAAATCATCTCTAACATTGTAATATAAATCAACAGGGAAATGATTCAATTTACAAAAATTCAGTTTAGACTCAAATTTTCTAAAAGATATTACTGCACAAGGTGATAAATATTTGTCTTTGGATGGGCTTTCATTTTTTTCTTAAAAACTACCTCTTTTAGCTACCTAACAGCTCAATTATTTCATTGAACATAAAAAAAGTATACTTAGATATGAAGTAGACCTCTTATTTTTAATCTCTATATTCATTTAAAATTATATATACATTTTTATTTATAATATGCACATTTTACATGTTGATGGCAACAAAGTTAAATATGAGTCACCTATGGAACAAAGAAACAAAGTAAAGAAATTATTTGGTTTTGCTTCAGCATTGGTCATTAAAATTATGAAATGGCACCTAAACTATTCAATTATTAGAGTGCAGGGGAAAAATCACTTTCCCATAATGAAATAATATGGTAGATAAATAGTGAGATAAAACTTGTAATTCATAGCACTTTGCACAGGTATTTTGACTCACTGAGTTGACGGATAAGAAATAGTAAGAGGTAATTTTCTCATTTTGTCCAGTGTTTTTTTCCCATTGCTTCTCACTGAACAAAGTTCTCCAGACTAAATTATAGGCACAGACCAATATTTGGAGTAGAGGAAGAAATCAAGTTCTTTTGTGACATTATTGTATGTTGAAAAACCAAAGCAAAAACTCCTGAGCCTGATAATCTCAATATCTATTTATTGAAAACATAATCTTGGTAGTGATGATTTAGGTTCATATTATTCAGTGAGAACAAAGAAGGGTCAACCTTATATTCAAAAACATTTTTTTCCTTGCTTTATAAACTTTTGGAAGTACTTACTGTTATTTCCTTGGGGCTTTTGCTGACCTTTTGTGTGGGGTAGATTCTGAAGTAAATATCTCTGGGAGGTTTGGGTGGTCTAAAAGACAGAAAATATAAAGCCTCTAATACAATCTTTTCACTTTACTAAAGGGTTAGGATGCTTGTACACATACAACTAAATTATGCTTCTTTGGTCAATTGCAATGCCCTAAGGGCAAGGAGCGCAGTCTTTCATTTATTTCGAATTTTCTAGCAATGCTAGGCTAGCTTATATTAGGTACCCAGTAAATGTTTATTTAGTAACTGAAAAGGTACTTACTATATAATGTTTGGGTCAGGCCAAGTGCACAGTAAGAAAGCAGCATTTGTTTTTTAAACATAATAAGTTGAAAATGTTTAGTGCTTTGAGATTTTGATTGACTGTAAATATTCTAAATCATGTATTTAAAGAAAGTGCTTACTATGCCAGAAGGTGTAGCTAACATTTTATCCCCAAACTGTTGATTCTTGACTATTGCTAACTTCCAAGGAAGATTTTTGACCCAGAGTCATGAAAGAGCCATTCTAGAAGAAAGACAAATTTTCTTTTGATGTCCTACAAAATCTGGCAAAAAGATTCACTTTTGATTTCAATGACAACTAAGGAATGTGGAAGAAAGGGTTTTTTTGTTTTTGTTTTTGTTTTTGTTTTTTATAAAAATGGGTCATCATTCTACAACATTCCAGTGGTAATTTTACAGTGTGTTGTAATTAGAGCTGACCTGCTTAGAATAAACAAACTGAAATGCCTGTTATTCTGTTGATAACTTTTGTAGAAGTATAGAAAAACAAATTACTCTTCTGCTTAGAATTCTGCCTGAGACCAACTCAAATGGCTAAGTAGGAATGGGCAGGGCTCATTAGAGGATGTAATTGACCTTGAAATGCAGTGATATGCATGCATTTCCTCTGGTTTTGAGGAGGTGTGTTTGCCCCCGGGGTGCTTTTCCCCTGATGTTCCTAAATCTACAACAATATATACTTCAAAGTTATTCACTGCTCTTGTTATCTCAGTTTTGAGGCCACTTGTTTGCTCCAGACTTTGTTTTGCTACTTCTGATTTTAGTTTCAAAATCTTTGTTTTGTTCATTTTTATTATTCTCCTATGAAGGTAATTGCAATTGGCTTAAAGAGCTTTTTAAAGAGCATTTTTCAAGCTCAGAGTTTACTTCCCTCTGATTGCAAGCCATAGTGGAGTAATGTAGGGCAAGTAAACACTTTGGTTTATATTGTAATAATTGCCACTTTAAAATGTAAAAATCATCATTAGTTCAAAGAAACTTCAAATGCTCTTTGGTTACACGGCATAAAATTTTAGGAGCACATGGGAGTTCCTTGTGGTCATTTGGTATATCCCAAAGCCTTTTGGAAACTTAATAGCCTTTGAGCTTTCCTTTAGCCAAAGGCCAAAAAAGAGCCTGCTTCTTGCTTCATTGGGCTTGAAACTAGTGGGGGAAAAATCATGTGAGGCTACAGGATGCAAAGTTTTTAGTATATAGATAACTTTGCATAGTTCCTTTCAGTGAGTGTGCATTTTCTCCTCCAGTGGTAAGACAAGTTGTGCTGAACCAACGGCACACATTTCTGAGCTGCTGCTTTTAGATTTAGGACAGATATTTGAAAGATGGCTGACAGGTTCAGAAATATAGGGCTAGTGTGAAGAAATCCAACCCCAAGTAGGAAGCCAGTGAAGAGTTTGGGTTTCATTAAAGCCTGCCTGTAAGCAGCTAACAAGCTAAACTATCCATAGAGCAAGCACTAGACTCCCTAATAGAAGTGTGCTCTATGTTGAGAACCAGAATGCAGGCGTCTGAATGAAAGAATGCATTTGCTGTGGACAATGGGATTGGTGACTTGATGGGCATGGGGTCAGGAAGAAGGAGAAAGTGAAACTGGTAAATGAGGGTGGAGAAAAACATGGACTGAATACATTTTAAGCAATCTGAAAGGTTTGTGGAGAGAAAACAACTGCCCTTCAGGAAGGAAATATATGAGGAACTGTAAATTTGGAATGCATCTAAGAATTTATGAAAATATATTCTGTAGGTTACTTTTGAAAATGTCTTGGTAAGCAATGGTGTATAATCAAATTATTTATTTTTGAAAATTTCTCAGGGAAGGGATTGAAGCCCTTTAAGGCACAGTGAACTAATTCTCCTGCAGAATTTTCTACTTATTGTTTGGATTAGATGTGAGACACAGTATAAGCAGTTTATTCATTTGTTCAGTAGCTTACTCGCTTATAAAAAACAAAAACAAACATATGGAGGGACTAATAACTGTGCCAGGAACTTCAGAGTACATTTATTCATTCAGACAAATATTTATTGAACCCCTCTGTCTACTATTAAAACAGTAAATTAGAATGTACTGGGAACATAAACATGATATAAAGATCACTTTTTCTCTTTTAAAAATATTTCATTCTTTCTTTGCATCTTAAATCTTTTATTTTTAATGATGAAATATAAATAAAGAAGTGTAATTTGAAATTTTGGTTGGATATAGATATCAACTACACATAAAGAAATGAGACCATATAGGATCAATCTCTTTTTTTTTTAAGTATAAAACTGGGCTATAGTGATGGCCCAGAGACTAAGAACACAGATTGCTCTTCTTGAGAACTATGGTTTAATTGCCAGTACCCACGTGGCAGCTCACAATAGTATGTAACTGTAGTCCCAGAGTATCTGACACCCCCTTCTAGCCTCGGAAGGCCAGGCTGTATGAGGTCACAGATGTACATCCAGGTAAAACACTTATGCATATAAAAGAATAAAACAAAAATTTTTAAATTGAAATAAAACCCAATAAATATATATACCCCTATGTATATGTTTAGTGGTGTTTATAGTTGCCACTTGATTGGACAACAAGAAACAGTTAATATAGAAGCATAGGCTATGCCCTTATGTCCTTCTTCTAGAAGGTGGTAAGGCAACAAATGGGTTTTGAATTTCCCTGCCCTATTGATTCTGATACCATTTTGCAAAGACTTACAATCTATTTGGAGACAAGTATGATTGTTAAGCCTCCCTGTGGGCTACAAGTGTGCTTTTTATTGATGCTGTTTCTACAGACCCTTTCTGACCTCTTTTAAGTATTAAATTTTGTAAAGTGAAATTTAATAAAGGAAGTCCTATCTGTAGCTATCTCCCCATGACTTGCATAGATCAGATTGGTTTTGCAGAGAAGAGTTTTCACTAGGACTTTAGTTGTCCCGATGTCAAACACTGGCAGGGAACTCCCACTGAATTGTAAATGCTTGGAGTCCCCGGAGTGTGGCTCAGTGCACCTCTGCAAGCAGTCAGTCGTTTTTCATTAAGCAGTGATTTGATTAGATAAAAATAAAAGTTGCTTGAGCATTCATTTTTGCATCAGTGCATAGCAAATTTATGCAAATTCCTGTGCCACTAATCTGCATGCAAAATATAAAAGTATGATTACCAAGCCATGTGCACCTGTATTGAAGTTTAATCAGGTACAAATATTAATGGAAAGAATAAAGCTTTTAACAAAAGTCACAGCTGTTTGAGGTGTGCAAAATACTGCAAAGAGAGCTTTAGTTTATTAATGATAACTCTGATGTTTTCAAACTAAACTAAATATGTAAAAATAGTAATTCCAAATAAGACAACTCTTTAGTGACACAAGAAACAAAAAGAAAAGAAACTGGGCTGAATCATTTGGCTGCCTTTATAGTCAATATGTGACAGAACTGTTTGCAATGTATAAACTAAGAAGAGAGTTTTGTTGATAATTTTACTCACCAGGGCAAGTAGAATAGTTTTAGGCATAGAGTAGATATTTGATTTGTGCCTAGCATAAGGTTTAGTATATAGTAGCTGCTCAGTTAATGTTAAAATGTTAAATAAATAATTTCAAATTGTAAATAAATCATCTCAAATATTGGGAAAGAATAATGTGCCAACTTCTAATTCAACCTATGCTTTATATTCTATGATGGCAAAGGAAAGAATAGTAAAGAACTGAATGTTAGCAGCTTTGTTGGATGTATGTTATATCTCACTTTCAGAGATGAAGAAACTGACCCTGAAATAATTTACATAGATGGCCACAAATTTTATTCACAGTCTGATTTTGAGGTCCTGATTTTTGTGTTGTATCATAAAATCCATATTTTTCCACTAAATAGCAGATAAAACATGGATCCACCTTGAAGGCCAGTGGTGTCATCAATATTTTCCACTAAAGTTTGATTTCCAACCATTGAGAAGATGCTATTGTGCAAGACTTACCTTAGCCAAATATATTTCTGTGAGTAGTATACCACACACACACACACACACACACACACACACACACACACACACACACATACACACACACAGACACACACATACACACCCACTCACATACACACACAAATACACCCACACTCTCTCAGACACACACATACACACTCACACACACATACACACTCACATACACACACATACACACACTCACATACACACGCATACACACACACTCTCTCACACACATACACACTCACACACATACACACTCACACACATACACACTCACATACATACACACACATACACACACTCACATACACACACATACACACACACACTCTCTCTCACACACATACACACTCACACATATACACACTCACACACATACACACTCACACACACATACACACACACATACACACACACACACACACACACACACACACACACACACACACACTCTAGAATACTGATCTTGATGGCACTGGTTGAAAAAGTGATTTTCTAAATACCTATAGGTTGTAGATGAGAGGAATGTATCAGAACCATTGCTTTTTTTCTGAATGCTGCTCTTTCAAATTGAATATGATCCTATCTTTATTCAGGGAAAACCTGAAAATGAAATGGAATTGTTTAACACTATACCTATTTATTCTGCTGAACAGTAATCAACAATGACTTCTTGTCTCAGCCTTATTTGTTCTCAGGAACTGAATAGGGTCATGAAGGAGGTAATTTGGGGACCTATATTAAATATGGCTTTCAAATCTTGGTAGGAAAAGGACTATTGAAGGACAAAGATTATGAGGGAATTAGAAAACAAAAATTTTCTTTTTTTGTTTTTTTTTTATAATTTAATTTTGCACATTAGCCACAGATTCCACTGCCCCTTTCTCCCCCACCCCCACCCCCACCCCAGCTGCACTCTACCCAGACCACACCTCATTCCCATCTACTCAAGGGCAAGGACTCCCCTGGGGATCCAGCTCAGCCTGGTAGATTCAGTCCAGGCAAGTCCAGTCCCCTCCTTCCTTGACCCAGGGTGAGCAAAGTGACCCTGCATAGAACCCAGGTTCCAAGCAGCCAGCTCATGTACTAAGGACAGGTCCCAGTTCAACTGCCTGGGGGCCTCCTAAACAGTTCAAGCTAATCAACAGTCTCACTTATCCAGAGGGCTTGATCCAGCTGGGGGCTCCACGGCCTTTGGTTCATAATTCATGTGCTTCCATTCATTTGGCTATTTGCCCCTGTGCCTCTCCAATCTTGGTCTCAACAATTCATGCTCTTACATTCCCAACTTTTTCTTGACAATTGGACTTCTGGAGCTCCACCTGGGGCCTGGCTGTGGATCTCTGCATCCTCTTCCATAAGTCATTGGATGAGAGTTCTACCACAATAGTTAGGATATTTGGCCATCCAATCACCAGGCTAGGTCAGTTTGGGCTTTCTCTCGACCATTGCCTGTAGTCTATTGTGGAGGTATCTTTGTGGATTTCTGGGGACCTCCCTAGCACTTTGCTTCTTCCTATTTCCATGGGGATCTTCATTTATCATGGCCTTTTTTTCCTTGTTCTCCCTCTCTGTCCTTGATCCAGCTAGGACCTCCTGCTCCCCAAAGCTCTCTTTCCCTCAACCATTGCCCTTCATTACCTCCCCTCACATCCAGTTTGCTCAAGTAGATCTCATCCATTTCTCTGTCATTGGGCAATTCCTGTGTCTTTCTTAGGGTCCTCTTTTCTAGGTAGCCTCCATGGAGTTGTGAGTAGCAGTCTAGTCATCCATTGTTTTACATCTAATATCCGCCTACGAGTGAGTACATACCATGTTTGTCTTTCTGAGTCTGGGTTACCTCACTCAGGATGATTTTTTTTTCTAGATCCATCCATTTGCCCAAAAACCTCATGATGCCATTGTTTTTCTCTGCTGAGTAGTACTCCATTGTGTTTATGTATCACATTTTATTTATCCATTCTTCAGTTGAAGGGCATCTAGGTTGTTTCCAGGTTCTGGCTATTACAAATAATGCTGCTATGAACATAGCTGAGCATGTGCCTTTGTGGTAAGATTGAACATTCCTTGGGTATATGCCCAAGAGTGGTATAGCTGGGTCTTGGGGGAGATGGATTCCCAATTTTCTAAGGAAGCGCCATATTGATTTCCAAAGTGGGTGTACAAGCTTGCATTCCCACCAACAGTGGAGGAAAGTTCCCTTTGCTCCAGATCCTGTCCACCATAAGCTGTCTTCAGTGTTTTTGATCTTAGCCATTCTGACAGTTGTAAGGTGGTATCTCAGAGTCGTTTTGAATTGCATTTCCTTGATGATTAAGGATGTTGAGCAATTCCTTAAATGTCTTTCAGCTATTTGAGCTTCCTCTGTTGAGAATTCCCTGTTTAGCTCTATAGCCCATTTCTTAATTGGACTGTTGGGCATCTTAATGTCTAATTTCTTGAGTTCTTTATATATTCTGGATATCAGCCCTTTGTCAGATGTGAGGTTGGTGAAGATCTCTTTCCATTCTGTAGGCTGTCATTTTGTCTTGTTGACTGTGTCTTTGCTCTACAAAAGCTTCTCAGTTTCAAAAGAGGCCCTATTGGTTGATTGTTTCTCTCAGTGTCTGTGCTACTGGTGTTATATTTAGAAAGTGGTCTCCTGTGCCAATGCATTTAAGACTACTTCCTAATTTCTCTTCTATCAGGTTCAGAATAGCTGGATTTATGTTGAGGTCTTAGATCTACTTAGACTTAAGTTTTGTGCACAGTGACAGATATGGATCTATTTGCAGCCTTCTACATGTTGACATCCAGTTGTGCAAGCACTATTTGTTGAAGATGCTTTCTGTTTTCCATTGTACAGTTTTGGCTTCTTTGTCAAAAATTACATGTTCATAGGTGTGTGGATTAATGTCAGGGGCTTCAATTTCATTCCAATGGTCCACATCTCAGTTTTTTATGCCAGTACTAAGCTGTCTTTATTACTGTAGCTCTATAGTAGAGCTTGAGGTCAGGGATGGTGATGCCTCCAGAGGTTGTTTCATTGTACAGGATTCTTTTGGCTATCCTGGTTTTTTGTTTTTCCATATGAAGTTGAGTATTATTCTTTGCAGATCTGTGAAGAATTGTGTTGGTATTTTGATGGGGATTGCATTGAATCTGTAGATTGCTTTTGGTAAGATCGCCATTTATACTATGTTCATCTTGCCTATCCATGAGCATAGGAGATCTTTCTATTTTTCTGACATCTTCTACAATTTCTTTTTTCAGAGACTTAAAGTTCTTGTCATATTGGACTTTCACTTGATTAGTTAGAGTTACCCCAAGTTATTTTAAATCATTTGTGGCTATTGTAAAGGGTGATGTATCTCTGATTTCCTTCTCAGCCTGTTTGTCTATTGTATATAGGAGAGCTGCTGATTTTTTTTTTCTGGAGTTGATCTTGTATCCTGCTATGTTGCTGAAGGTGTTTATAAGCTGTATGAGTTCCTTGGTCAAATTTTTGGGGTCACTCATGTATACTATCATGTCATCTGCAAATAGCAAAAGCTTGACTTCTTCCTTTCCAATTTGTATCCCCTTGATCTCCTCATGTTGTCTTGTTGCTCTGGCTAGAACTTCAAGTACTATATTGAGTAAGTATGGGGAGAGTGGACAGCCTTGCATGTTCCTGATTTTGGTGGAATCACTTTGAGTTTCTCCCCATTTAAGTTGATGTTGGCTTTTGGCTTGCTATAAATTGCTTTATTATGTTTAGTTATGCTCCCTGTATTCCTGATCGCTCCAAGAACTTCATCATAAAGGGGTGTTGGATTATGTCAAACACCTTTTCAGCATCTAGTGAGATAATGATCATGTTTTTTTTCTTTGAGTTTGTTTATGTTGTGTATTACATTGACAGACTTTCATATGTTGAAACACCCTTGCATCCCTGGGATAAAGCCTACTTGATCATGGTGGCTAATTGTTTTGATGTGTTCTTGGAGTCTGTTCACCAGAATTTTATTGAGTATTTTTGCGTCAATGTTCATGAGGGAGATTGGTCTGTAGTTCTCTTTCTTTGTTGCATCTTTGTTTCGTTTAGGAATCAGGGTAATTGTAGCCTCATAGAAGGAGTTTGGTAATATACCTTCTGCTTCTATTGTGTGGAACAATTTAAAGAGTATTGGTATTAAGTCTTCTTTGAAGATCTGGTAGAATTCTGCAGTGAAACCATCAGGTCCAGGGCTTTTTTTGGTTGGGAGATTTTAATGACTGATTCTATTTCCTTAGGGGTTATTGGACTATTTAAATGGTTTATCTGGTCTTGATTTAATTTAGGTATGTGGTACCTATCCAGAAAAATATCCATTTCTTTTAGATTTTCCAGTTTTGTGGAGTAGAGGTTTTTGAAGTATGACCTGATGATTCTCTGGATTTCCTCATTGTCTGTTGTTATGTCCCCCTTTTCATTTCTGATTTTGTTAATTTGGATGCTCTCTTTCTGCATTTTGGTTAGTTTGGAAAAGGGCTTGTCTATCTTGTTGAATTTCTCAAAGAACCAATTCTTTGTTTCATTAATTTTTTTGTATTGTTTTCTTTGTTTCTATTTTATTGATTTCAGCTCTCAATTTGATTATTTCCTGTCATCTATTTTTCCTGGGTGACTTTGATTCTTCTTGTTCTAGAGCTTTCAGGTGTGCTGTTAAGTTAATAGCGTGAGATTTCCCCAACTTCTTTACGTGGACATTTAGTGCTATTAATTTCTTTCTTAGCACTGCTTTCATAGTGTCACAAAAGTTTCGGTATGTGGTAAATTCATTTTCATTGATCTCTAGGAAGTCTTTAATTTCTTTCTTTATTTCTTCCTTAACTCATTGGTGATTCAGTTGAGCATTATTCAGTTTCCATGAGATTGTAGGCTTTCTGTAGTTTTTGTTGTTGTTGAAATCTAAACCATGGTGGTCTGATAGAACGCAGAAGGTTATTCCAATTATTTTTTTAATCTGTTGAGATTTGCTTTGTGGCCAAGTATGTGGTCGATTTTAGAGAAGGTTCTATGGGGTGCAGAGAAGAAGGTATATTCTCTTTAGTTTGGGTGCAATGTTTTATAGATATCGATTAAGTCCATTTGAGTCATAACATCAGTTAAGTTCTTTATTTCTCTGTTAAGTTTCGATTTGGCAATCTGTCCAGTGGTGAAAGTGGATAGTTGAAGTCTCCCACTATTAATATGTGGGGTTTTATATGTGGTTTAAGCTTTAGTAATGTTTCTTTTACATATGTGGGTGCCCTTGTGTTTGGGGCATAAATGTTCAGAATTGAAACTTCATCTTGGTGGATCTTTCCTGTGATGATTATGTAATGTCCTTCTTGATCTTTTTTGATTGACTTTGGTTTGAAGTCTATTTTGCTGGATATTAGGATGGCCACACACACTTGCTTCTTAAGATCATTTGATTGCAAAGTCTTTTCCCAGCCTTTTATTCTTAGGTAGTGTGTATCTTTGAAATTGAAGTGTGTTTCTTATATGCAGCTGAAAGATGGGTCCTGCTTTTGTATCCATTGTGTCTTTTTATAGGTGAATTAAGTCCATTGCTATTAAGGGATATTAATGATCAGTGATTGTTCATTCCTGTTATTTTTTGTTGGTAGTGTGTGTGTACTTCTCTTCTTTGGGGTTTACTGCTGTGGTGTTATCTATTGCCTGTTTTTTCGAGGGTGTATCTGACTTCCTTAGGTTAGAATTTTCCTTCTAGTGCTTTCTGTAGGGCTGGGTTTGTGGATAAGTATTGTTTAAATCTGGTTTTGTCTTGGAAGGTCTTGTTCACTCCATCT
Organism: Onychomys torridus; assembly: GCF_903995425.1. Lineage (NCBI taxonomy): Eukaryota > Metazoa > Chordata > Mammalia > Rodentia > Cricetidae > Onychomys > Onychomys torridus. The sequence goes on from NC_050466.1 coordinate 120,036,871, forward strand.
ATGATGATTGGAAGTTTTGCTGGGTTTATTAGTCTAGGCTGGCATCCATGGTCATTTAGTGTCTACATTTCATCTGTTCTGGTCCTTCTCGCTTTCAAAGTATCCATTGCGAAATCGGGTGTTATTCTGATGGGTTTGCCTTTATAAGTCACTTGGCCTTTTTCCTTTGCTGCTCTTAATATTCTTTCTTTATTCTGTATGTTTAGTTGTTAAATTATTATGTGGCAAGGGGACTTTTTTGGGGGGGGGCTAGTCTGTTTGGTGTTCTATAGGCTTCTGGTATCTTCATAGGCATTTTCTTCTTTAAGTTGGGAAAGTTTTCTTCTATGATCTTTTTGAATATATTTTCTGTGCCTTTGAGTTGGTATTCTTCTCCTTCCTCTATCCTTATTATTTGTAGATTTGGTCTTTTCATGGTGTCCCAGATTTCTTGGACATTTTGTGTTATGATTTCTTTGGCACTGGTATTTTCTTTGACTGATGAATCCATTTCCTCTATTGTATCCTCTACACCAGAGATCCTCTCTTCCATCTCTTTTATTCTGTTGGTTATTCTTGTCTCTGTGTTTCCTGTTTGTTTACTCAGATTTTCTATTTCCAGCATTCCCTGTCTTTGTGTCTTCTTCATTGTTTCTATTGCTCTTTTCAGGTCTTGGACTGGTTCCCTCATTTGTTTCATTGCTTTTTCATGGTTTTCTTTCAGGGATTTATTGTTTCCTTCTGCTTTTTTTGTCTTTTTGTCTAGTTTTTTTTTAATAGTGTTCTTCCCATTTTTTGACTTTTTATGTTCTTTATTGATTTCCTCCACTTTTTTGTTTATCTTTTCCTCAATTTCATTTTTGATTTCTTCTTTATAATCCTCTAGCATCTTTATGTTGTTATTTTTAAGGTTGCTTTCTTCTGCTTCTTCCATTTTGTGATGTTCAGGTCTTGCTATTGGAGGAGGGCTAGCTTCTGGTGATGCTGTATTGCTCTTTATGTTGTTATATGTACTTTTGCCTTGGATGTCTGCCCATCTCCTCGTAGATTCATTCTTGGTCTTATCAGCACTCTTGGTCCAGTTAGAGCTGACAGATTTGGCGTTTCAGGAAGCCTCTCTTGGTCTAATGAGTGTTGGCAGATTCTGCTTCTCAGAAAGTCATTCTTGGTCTAATCAGGGCTGGCAGATTTCCTGTCTCCTGAGTTTACTCTTGGTCCAATGGTGGCTCTTTGTCCAATGAGAGCTCTCTCTTTCTCTGGGCTGGGTGGGAGCTCTCTGAGCCTGATGAGAGCTCTCTGGGCTGAATGGGAGCTCTCTGGGTCAGATTGGAGCTGGGGGCTGCTCACTAAGTCTCAGGAAGTGGTGGCAGTCTTGGGCAAATGGGTGTGGGGTAGGGCATGTAGATTATAGAGTTCAATGGGGGGGGGGTGTCTCTGTTCTGGATGGGAGCTCCGGCTGGATCACAAAAATTTTCTTATGCCACATCTATGACATTCTTTCCTATTTGGCAATTGATTAAATGTATTCCTTGAATTTTTTATTAAGAAAATATTTCCATTCATTTTCCACACCAATCAAAATCCCCCTCTTCCCTCTTCCCATCTCCCTAGCCTCGCACTCCCATCCCATCACACACTCCTCTCCACAAGAAGGCAAGGCCTCTAATGGCGAGGCACATCCAATAGAGGAAGTTGAAGCCTCTCTCCCTACCTCAAGGCTGCTGGAGATGTCCCATTATAGGTAGTGGGCTCTAAAAAGCCCACTCTTGCACTAGGGATGTATTCCGATCCTACCACCAGGGGGCCCCCAATCAGATCAGGCTACACCACTGCCTTGCCATACAGAGGGTATAGCCCAGTCCCATGCAGTCTCCACAGCCTTTGATTCAACTTTTATGAGTTCCCACAAATTTGGTTTGATCATTTCTGCAGGTTTGCCCATCATGGTCTTGGTGCACTTACTCATAGAATCCCTCTTCTCTCTCTTTGACTAGACTCCTGAAGCTCTGCCTCATGTTTGGTTGTGGATCTTTGCATCTGCTTCCATCAATCACTTGAGAAATGCTGTGTGATGACAGTTAGGGTATTCAGTCTGGGTCACTGGGGTAAGCCAGTTCAGTTCAGGCACCCTCTCTATTATTTCTAATAGTCCAAGCTGGGGTCATCCTTGGGGATTCCTGGGAACTTGCCTAGCACCTAGTTTCTCTCTATCCTCATGATGTCTCCCTCTATCATGGTATCTCTTTCAGTGCTTTCCCACTCCATCCCTGTTCTAGTTTGACCATCCCATTCCCTTATGTTCTCATCCCCTACCCCCTACCTTCCATTGCCCTCCCCTCATCCCCAGTTTACTCATGGAGATCTCATCTATTTCCCCTTCCCAGAGCAATCCATGCATCCCTCTTTGGGTCTTCCTTGTTAGCTAGATTCTCTGGAGGTGTCAGTTGTAGTCTAGTTATCTTTTGCTTTACATATTGTATCCACTTATGAGTGAATACATACCATGTTTGTCCTTCTGAGTCTGGGTTATCTCAGTCAGGATATTTTCTAGTTCCATCCATTTGCCTGCAAATTTCATGATGTCATTGTTTTTTTCTGCTGAGTAGTACTCCCTTGGGGATATATATATATATATATATATATATCACATTTTTTAAAAAATCTATTCTTCAACTGAGGGACATCTAGATTATTTCCAGGTTCTGGCTATTACAAATAATGCTGCTATGAACATAGTTGAGCATGTGCCCTTGTGGCATGGTTGAGCATTCCTTGGAAATATGCTTAAGAGTGGTATAGCTGGGTCTTGAGGAAGATTGATTCCCAATTTTCTGAGAAACCACCATACTGACTTCCAGAATGGCTATATAAGTTTGCACTCCCACCAACAGTGGAGGAGTGTTCCCCTTGCTCCACATCCTCTCCAACATAAGTGTTTTTGATCTTAGCCATTCTGACAGGTGTAAGATTATATCTCAGAGTTGTTTTGATTTGCATTTCCCTGATGACTAAGGATATTGAGCAATTCCTTAAATGTCTTGAGGCCATTTGAGATTCTTCCATTGAGCATTCTCTGTTTAGCTCTGTAGCCTATTTTATTTCTTTCTTTCTTTCTTTCTTTCTTTATTTATTTATTTATTTATTTTGGTTTTTTGAGACAGGGTTTCTCTGTGTAGCTTTGTGCCTTTCCTGGAACTCACTTTGTAGTCCAGGCTGGCCTCGAACTCACAGAGATCTGCCTGGCTCTGCCTCCCAAGTGCGGGAATTAAAGGTGTGTGCCACCAACACCTGTCCCATTTTTTAATTGGATTGTTCATTATTTTTAAGTCTAGTTTCTTGAGTTCTTTATATATTTTGGAGATCAGCCCATGATATTTTCATATATGTATAAGATGCATTCTAATTACTCTCATCTCTCACCGCTGTAAAATTCCCCTTATTCTTTCAAATTCTTTTCTACATTCATAGCTTTTTGTTGTTTTGAGACTCACTGAGTTTAACCAAGGCCATCTGTGTGACCATATGTTTGTCTCACCAGCAGATATGCAACTGGGGACAATGAGCCTTCTTTCCCCATCTGTAAGTGATTGTTGATGGGGCCAGTTCTATTCAGGCCCAATGCAGGCCTAATGCAGGTAGCAACAGCTGCTGTCAGTTCTTCCCCAGAGATGGCATTTTTTAGCCCTTCTCCCTATCTTCCTGCTCATATGTTCTTTTTGCCTCCTCTTCCACAGTGATTGTCTCCCCTTTTATACTGAGTATAAATATGTTACTCAGGGCAGCACTCCCTTTTTATGGCATAATTCTTTTTATTTAATAACAACAGAAACCTCACAGATGGAGAGAATATGAATCAGTGAGTGGCACCTAACACATTAATAAAACAGTTTCACCAAAAGCCATGTGTCAATCATGTCTGTCCAGTAGCTGATGAGTAAAACTGGCTTTCAAAGAAACAGCTGCTTTTGGCACAAGGGATGTTTAACTTTTACACCTCTGAAATTTGTGGATGGGTGTAAAAATCCCATCAAAGACGGTAAGAGGAGAGTGAGAAGGGCACAGCAGACCCACTGTAAATTCCATCTTAACCTAGCTTCTCCTCAAAGTTGATCTGGCTACCACTGATTCGTGACCGGGAAGCAATGGCAAAGTCTATCATGTCTAATCCTTTGTTGATTCTTGAATATATTGAATACCACCAACTTCTGATGGTGTCCTGGGAATGAAAGGGAACTTACTACCCCTTAAAGCACATCTTCCAGTTTTTTTTAATGAGCTTTCAATTTTACCCATTGTTTGGAAAAATCTTACATTGTGATTTATGTAAGCCAGATAGTCATCATAGCAAATAATGATCTATTTTATGCTCATAGCACCCCCTAGTGTTGCAGACAAGGAAGCTGAGGACAAGAGAGGCTCAAATACTTGCCTTAGATTACACAGCTAGTAAATGTCAAAGTCAGGAGTCTTGCCTGGACAATGTGGATTCCAACTCCATGCACTTAACCACTCCAATATGGAAGGTTCGCTTATTGAGCTGAAAGTAGGCTGTTCCCCTGCAGCTTGCACATTGCTTTTCTTAGTTCTTCTTTTTCCTAGAGTCCCATTGGTGATGGTGTACTTAATCCCAACTAGACCTCGTCTTCTCACTCTGATTTTTTTAATTTAATATACAAAGTAATGGATTTCTCTTTTTAAATCTGTCTGTATATGTGTCATGTGTGCATGTGTTCATATATGAGTGGTGTTCATGTCTGTGAAAGCTGGTGTGCACATACCATTTGTGCCAGGGTCAGGTACAAGCTTGAGTACCTCTGCTTCCACCTTATTTAAGACAAAGTCTCTTATTGTTTGCCACAGATTACACCAAGCTAGCTGAACAGAGTGCTTCCAGGGATTCCCCTGGCTCCCATCCAGGCAGGAGGTCTGGGATTATAGACGCAAGTTACCATGTGCAGGTTCATGTGGGTTCTGGACTGGCCAGTAGAACTCTCTAAGTCATTTCCCCAACCCAAAGTCGTACTTTAAACATATGTCTTTATATTTTGTTCCTATTTATCCCACTCTACCACAGCCCTTCCTAGTCCCCTCAGTCTTCTCTAGAGTTTCTCTGCTCCTCCTCACGAAATTACTTATTATGTCAGAAAGATATTTTCCATGCTTGATGGTTGATTTAAGGCAGCTTCGGATGTTGAGGTCATTTCTGCTGTAATAGTGGTGGGGATAGTACTCCACCCCAGGAGAACAAAAGATGGTAGAGAACTTAATGTCATGATCAGACGCACAGAAGGGAAAGAATTATTTCAGGGTTACAGGGTGACTTGATGATAAAAGCTGAATTGGTATCTATGAGTTGGAACCTTATGTGCGATGCATTTTATACTGTACTTCCTGATGATCCCCCCGACCTTGCTTCTTTCTGTGGGAAGTACATCATCTTATCATCTCTTACTACTCTTGATAATAACTATAGCTACATTTCATGAGTACTTGCTTGTTCTGTGGCTGATAGTTTGCCAACATTCTCTCATTTAATGAGCAAAAGATACATTGAATTTCTAACTGAGGAACTAAAATGGCTATTAAATTATTTTAAAAAACAACTATTTAATAATAAAATATGTAAAGTTGATGCAATGGTTATATACAAATTTAGCCCATCTGATAAACAAGAGCATCATTTGAAAATCATAACACCCAGTGCTTTTAAGGCATTGAGGTAGGTAGTCTCATGTATCGTTACTATAAATTTAATAAAGAATTTTAGTGGAAGCATAATGGGCCTATAACATATCTGGACCACTTAACATTCAATGGCTGATTATGTTTGATCTCATGTAAGAAAGAAGCCATGGGCTAGGTCATAGGACTAAGTAAATACTAAATAGACTTTTACCTTTTAGCCTTGGACAGTTGAACTCATCCTCATATATATCTGGGTGTCTCAAATGGATAGGATTCTGTGCAGAACTCTTAACTATTATTTATTCTCAGCACCTTGAGCAGCTGTGCATCTCTGCATTTACCATAGTTCACTGCAAAGGGAAGCATCTCTCATTAAGGCTGAAAGTAATATTTGTCTATAGGTCATTAGCCATAACTCCTTATTCAAGCCTGTAAAAGGCATGCTATCTGGGTTTAATTTATCCCTTTGGGCATATTTTTTAGCTGGTCTTCAGAACAAACAAATCTGTAATCAGACTAATGTACACCTCTCCTCCATTGTTCATCATGCATTGCCCCCTTTTTCTGGAATGTCAACCCTGCATTATCCTCCATTCTTCAAGATACCTATATACCTCGATATTATTTTCTCTTCCAATGTCCAATTCACATCTCATATTCTCAATAGACACTTGCTTTTAACATCAACTCATAGAAAACTTATTTTTTTAGGTATTCCTATAACATCATTAGTTTTATTGTTTCCTCCTTCCTTTCTTCTCTTTGTCCTTCTCTCTTTCTCTTTCTTCTTTCCCTTTACAATTACTTTGTATATATCTTCTAACTAGAACGGTACATTTTTGTTTCTAGGAGTTCAATGATTTTTCTCAAAAAAACTGTAAGCCCCACTTTCATGGAGGACACAGTTACATGGACCAGACAACCACTATTCAACAAAACAACCAATAGGTTGTCTCAAATAAACAGACTGCTCTGCAGTATAAGGGAAAGTAAATCAGATGACAAAGGATCTGCATTCACTCAGGTAATTGGCTTACATACATAGTCAGGAAATGACTTCCAGGGAGGTGATAATGTAGCTGAGGTCTGAAACTGAATAATAATTAACTAGACTGTGGGGTAGAGTCTGTAAAGACCACAGGGAAAGATTGAGAATGGGACCCAGTGGTAAACAACTTGCTTAGCATACACAAATTGATCCCATCTTCATAATCAGAAATAAATGAAAATTCAAAAAGAACATTAAAGAGTATGGAGTGGACTTTCATTTTCTTTTGGTTCATGTTCTCTCCTCAACACATTGCCCAATGATTTTGGACATAAAGGTCTTGTTGTATTTATTTTTGCCTACTCTTTTTGAAATACCTTTCCTTGTTCTTGAGTTGAGACTGCACTAGGCCATGAGAGGCTTTCTAAAGCTTACACACACATAGACATGGGTCTCCTGTTAATCTCCTCCCCATGCCCACTGTTCTTTGCTTGAGATAACTTTGACTTTTAAATAGTGTTGCTCTGGAATAATTCTCTGCATATAGGAGATAGTTAAGGAATGCTTTCATTTACAATTGGAGTCAGTATGAGCCTTTGTAGAAGAGATAAAGCAAGAAGGTATAGACTCGAAGGGTATTTAATTACATGGAAAATATAATAGGTCATAAATATATGTTAAGGAAGAAATCTACATTTGTAAAGGACCATGCAAACTAAGCTTTGAAATAGCTAGGGTGATGAGTTAGGCATTGAAAAAAGTGTGCATGAAATAAATGATGAAGGTTCTTAAAATTATTAGAATTCAGATGGTCTTTAGTTTAATCATATTGCAAAAAAAAAACCTGCTTGAGACTAAACAATAAAAAAGATAAAGATTTTGTACTAGCTACATCAGTGTGATAGATTTAAAATCTGATCCTAAAATTCTATAACTTTTTTTTATAAAATAAGGAGTAATGGATTTATGATCAACAGAACATAGGAGAAATGAAAATGCTGGTCTCTGGACCTATCATTTAAGAAGATAAATGCTTCTTCAGTTTAAGAAACTTAATCCTACCACGAAAGGCAAGTTATAAACAAGAGTTTATTTGGGGTTTATAGTTTCAGAGAGTTAGAGTCTATGGTCATCATGGTAGACAGCATGGCAGCCAGATGACAGACATTGTGCTAGATTAGTAACTGAGAGCTTACTTCAAGCACTAGGCAGTACTAAGTAGGAATGCTGTGGGCTTTTAAAACCTCAAAGCCTGCCACCAGTGACACACCTCCTCGGACAAGGCCACACCCCCTAATCCTTCCCCAATAGTCCTACCAACTGGGGACCAAAATTCAAGTGAATGAGCCTATGGGGGTTATTTTCATTCATATCACCCCACACCTGTAATGTTGAAAGACCTGCAATGAAAAAAAAGTGGAAGCCTCTGGCCTACCAGTCTGGGTGAACTAGCAGGCCCTACAATTCCCAGCTGAGCCATTTTAGCTGACAGTTTATAGAATAGAGACAAGCTGTTCATGCTAAGACCTTTGAAAAAAATCTATAAAGAAAGGAAAATGATTATTCTTATTTGAAGCAACTAAGAGGTGTTGGTTTGTTCTTCAATAAATTATAATATATTTTGGGAGAGAATTGAGATTTGATTAGAACTGGAAAGTTAGCATTTATCTTAGTTCTTACATACAGCCCTTTAGTTGTAAAAGTGGAAAGTGGGTTGGCAAAGCCAAGCACAACCCAATAAATTGAAAGAACACCAAAAGAAATCCATCAAAGAGAAGAGCTATTAATCCTCATGGAAATATAGCAGGGAAGGATTTCATTTAGTATGAGTAGGTGATAGATACGAATAAACAATGTTATTATTTCAGGAGGATAAAGTTAGGAATTGTATGAGAAGATATAACTAAATTTAAGAACATAAGAAAATTAGGATAGAGCCAAAGGCCATTTCATCAGCTGAAATTTGACTTCTGAAGTACATGAGTAACTACTTGAACCTTGTGTCTCTTCTTCAATGTAACTTTGGCCTGCCTATTCCATCTGCTTCCCTACAGGGTCTTCATACATACTATGCCAAGCACCTTGCAGACATCAAAGATTTCCATTTTCCCAAGATGGTAGAGATACATATTAGTACATGTATGTGTGCTTGAAGATTTATACAATGTTAAATGGAATTACCGCACTTAAAAATTGACTATAAATATGGAACTAAAGTTTGAAACTAAGAATTATTTATACATACATATAATTCTCCTTTATTGACATACAATGCCCTTTTCTCTATTAATTCTTAATGGGATGAGTCTAAATTAATGTAGTTTTGAGTCAGAGTTAAAGACAAAAGAGATCTGGAGAAGAATCATGCTTCACTTGGAAAAGGTCAAATATGATCCTCTGATCTTCTGTGTGAAATAGCCATGAATAAAATTATAAATTAAATAAGAAATTAGACCATACTCCTCTCCAAATAATTTATTCTTGCCTTTAATTTCAATTTTCATTTTAGTAACAATGTATAATGAATATATGTGTGTATATATATGTATATAAATATAACAAGGCACTGTAGGCATGGACAGTATATAAATGCATTAGTGTAAGTAAAATGGTTTTAGGTTTGATAGCTAAGATTTTAGGCATGATTAACTTAGGTTGTGAGATATAAAATCCTTTCATCTGTCATTAGTTGACATTAACATGATTAATAAAATGACTAAGAAAGGGAAAACAATTTTTGAGAGTATCTTAGAGTAATTGATTCTTTGGTGAATTGGATGATAGTTACGCTTTTGGGGGACTTGCTTACTAGCAAGTGCACTATTCTAAATGAAGAACTTTAGGGATTCCAGACATATGCGACATTCATTTCATGCAGATGATGAATTACTTATTGATAGTTCATTCTTTGTACTATCTGAATTCCCCATTTCTTTTAATAGCCATGATGTCATTGAGATGACACTTACTTTGGTAGATGTTATCAATGGACACCATTCAGCTTTTTATGTGCAGTGAAGCCAAAGGGCAGTTGAAGGCAGATCGGGTCAAGACTGAGTCACTAATTCCTTGTAGTCATCTGTGTGTTCCCATCTGGGAACCTTATTCAGAAACAGTAGCCACACATTGGATGAGTTTCTGTTTGAAGAGCTCTAAAAACTCCCACAAGTCAGATTCAGAAGAGGTTTTAGGAGATTGCCAGGGACAGTTCCACATTGCTGGCAAGAATGTAAATAACAAGCAGATGTTTTATCAGAGTGGAGCTCAATCTGGGAAAATATTCCTGGGTAGTCAATGAGAGAGAGTAGGAAGGAGGCTCATTCAGAAAAGAGATGAGAAGAACCTGACTTGAGTGTGTACCTGCCTAAAAATAGGCAAACCAATTTTAGAGTTCTAAGACCATAAAGAAACATCAGACATCTATGGTTGTTAATTAATCTTGAACTCTGTATGGCAGCTCTGTCTGGCACTGTCACTAATCTTGTGACAACTTGCTGTTAGTGTGTGATGGTTCTGTTTGGTGTTTCCTTCCCCCTTCTTTTCTAAGACATACTCTTCCCTGTTTGTTACACATAACTAGAAATTCATAGCTATTTTCATCATCACTTGATTATATGCTCTTTGATAAGTCCTTCGTCTCCTCAGCTTCATATTCTTCACATGCAACTGGAACAAAACAACTAGAGAATATTTTATATCTGTTCAAAGTTATTTGTACAGACCAAACTTCATAAATCCTCTCCCTCTGTTCTTTGGAATGAGAAGAATGTAAAAGTCCTTAACTTGAAGTATCAGTACTTCAGCAGTTAGAGCTGAGGGTATAATTGGATCACTGATCAGGGGCAGACAAGTTTAGAAAAACTTATTGTGCACATCTGTATGTTAGGCACTGTGCTAAGTGCCAGAGTGGCCACAATGAGGAAAACACATGTGGTTCTTTCTTTTAAAGAGTTTAATGTATGATTCCCAAAGCATGTATATTAAATACTGGATTATATAACATTGCTAAGAAGAAAAGCAATAACTTTGGCCTAGTGGCAAAGAAAGGAGGGGTTTGAATAAGATCATAAATTCTCAAGCACTATAGGACACATTCCCCAGTACTAGAGAACCCCACCCAACAGACATAATTATTGAATTGGTTGTTTTTGCTCTGTTCCATGACTCTACTTTTAGACCTCAAATTCCAAATACCTACTATTAGTTCTACATGAAATTCAGGTAGAACAAATATATGATTCTGAGAAAACCCTATCAATACATTGAAACAAAATATACAAAACCTTCATTACAATACAGAATTGGAGGACATTGTCTATGCAAGGACAAATGGGAATGCTTGCTTCTTTTTCTTTGTCCTAATTTTTAAAAATGCAATATATTTTATCATATTCTTTACCTTCCCCCAAGTATATGCTTATTTTTCATTCATAACAAGGAACATTTGTAAAATATGTTAATTAATGTTTATGGACTGAACCCTGGACTCTGTAAGCATTGTGACTTAAAGACTAGTCTGTTCAAGGAGACTACATAAGTTCAAATATTTTTTGTTTATTTGTTTTGAGATAGGGTTTCTCTATGTAAGAGTCCTGGCTGTCCTGGAACTCAATCTGTAAACCAGGCTGACCTCGAACTCATTAAGATTCACCTGCCTCTACCTCCTAGGTGCTGGGATTAGATGCGTGCACCACCACGTGGCTATAAGTTCAAATCTTATGGTTATAACATTTTTGAAAAGTATGGGACTATATGATGAAGTATGATGGGGAGGGTTACCATATTTCTATTTAATAAGGCCTGTAATCACCTTGTTTTTTTTCTATGAAATCCGCACATAAGAAATTTGCGAAGTAACCACTCATAATCTTCCTACCCTAAATATTAGATATTGAATAAGACAGAAGAGGAATGGAGCCTGGCATGAATTCCAGAAAAATGACCTTAAGATAGGGATGATTCCTGCTGTGTTTTTTAAGGAAACAATTATAGTAATTCAGATGAATGTTAACTCTTATTTCAATCCAGCTTTGAAAGTACTAGCATCACTTAGGATTTAAAATCATAGTTTAGGTGGTATGGTAATGTGGGTGTGGGGAAAGGACTCTGATTGTTCTTTTAAATTGATAGGGACCTGAGAGATTTCTCAGTGGGTAAAGGTGACTGTCATCAAGCCTCAGGATCTGATTTCAATACCCTGGGTCCACATAGTAGAAGAAGAGAAACAACTCCCTCAAGTTGTTCTCCTGTCTGCCTACACACACACACACACACACACACACACACACACACACACACACACACACACACGAACACACACAATACACACACTGAATTTTTTAAAAACTTGATATCCTATATTATATTTTCCTTTATGGAAATAGTTTAAAGTAAGCTTCACTTATGACATTAACTCTGATATCCTTCCATGATATCATGGCTCTAATTTACCTGCATAGTATAAACTCTGAACAAATCACCTTGTCACTTTGTAAAAGATTATAATGAGAATAAAGATCTATTTGAGTAGCATCATGTGGTTTAATGGTGATTGTTGCCCTTTGAGAAACCATTTTTTTTGTGTGTAGTTCTATGAAGTAGGTATAATTGAGGGTTGTTTTTTTTTTTCTCTAAAAGCATGTACGGGTGCATTTCTTGGCATTTTAAGATCATGGTCATCTTTATATTTAGAGCTTTATTACCAAAATGTTTATTTTCAGTGTCTGACTGAATATGAATCTGTATTCTACTCCAAATACTAGAAACATTTTTTTTTCTTTTAATGTTCCACAGTTCATATTTCTGTCTGTCCTATGCCACCAAAGTCATGTATTTTGACATGGGTCATCTTCATTATCACCGCTATTGATATGTGTCCTGCACACATGGGATTATTTCTTTAAATCTTATAGCCTAGATATTTATATTTCATCATTCAATGTTACTCCTCAAAATCATTATTCAGTATTCCTAGAGTATTCTGAAATTTTCTACTTGAATATGAATTTCTAAATATGATGCTCTATACTACTGGCATTTTTTATTTTATTTTTTTAGGAAAGCTCCCTACCCTCTAGAACTAGCACAGGGGTTTTCTCAAAGAGACACCTACAAGTACATATTAACTTAAAACTTGCCCTTTGACACAATTCAGTAGTAGGAACTCTATGGAATATAAGATGAAACAATGCACAGAGGATCTGTGTCATAATCTAATCACCTAGCTATGCTGTCACATTTTCTGTATGCTGTGAATATGTGTTGCTCTGATTGGTTGATAAATAAAATGCTGATTGGCTAATAGCCAGGCAGAAAATATAGGCAGGACAAGCAGAGAGGATAATTCTGGGTGGAGGAAGGCTGAGTCAGGAGATGCCAGCCTGCCATCTAGGGAGCAGCATGTAATGGCACACAGGTAAAGCCACAGAACACGTGGTGACATATAGATTAACAGAAATGGGCTGAGTTTAAATGTAAGAGCTAGTCAGTGGTAGGCCTAAGCTAATGGCCTAGCAGTTTTAATTAATATAAACTTCTGAGGGATTATTTTATAAGCAGCTGTGGGGGTCCTTGGGTCTGGGCAGGACCAGAGAAAACTTCAGTTACATAGCCAAGTAAGGACTGCCAAACAGATCTTGGTTTGAGGCACTCTATGGTTAGCAGAGTGTGGGGTCAGGTCAATGGAAACACTACTTAGGGGATCTGTTTATTTTCTTTAGGTTATCACATTTCAGAGATGACTGCAAGGGTTATTGTTCTCATTCTGCATATTAGCACAATAAAGGTTAAGAAGGTGTGTAAGAGTAAAAATGTAAAGTGGGTATTCTGCATTCAAGTTCAGTATTCTTTGTGTAATGTGTGAGTGACAAGGATCTAATTATATCATTAGAATTCTCCTCAATGTTATATTTGGACGTGGGTCCAAGATTCAGTCTTGAGATTTTTGTTTTAAATTGCTGAAAAGCGTGATTTGAAAACTGATGTCTGCTCTACTAAATGCTCTACAGCTAGTAGGATCCATACAAGGTAAAACTACTACTAGACTAGATTTTACTGGGATTATTATGTATTAGCCCTGGAACAGGAAGGCTTTAATTTAAGTAAATGCAACATAACAAAATAAATTGAGGGTATATCCAAGAGTTACTTTAAATAAATGAGTCCACTTGTATGTTTTAAATTCCTTAATGAAAGTGGATTAACTTTCTCCAGAAATTAAGGGAAAATATAAAAATGTGGAATCCTTCTATACCCTTGCTTCTTAAATGGAAGGTTAGGACTTCCCATGGGAGATTACATGAATATGGGGTTTGTAGAAAACTTAATAGTAAAAGCTTTCTGAATAGACAGTGGCAAATATTAATTCAACCTCCAATGTGTCATGAAACCTAAGTCTTCCGTGCTCTCTCATAAACTTCACACAGTCTTACTCTTGAAAGGGACAATAGCCACACTTTGCTCTGTGCATGTGGGCACATTAGCAGATACTGTCAAAAACACCTTTCACTTAGTTTTGAAAGTACTGGATGTTGTAAATTGCATTTTTTACTGTACACACAAAATTTTCTGTTCCTATAAGAACATAATGATTTAATTATGGAAAACAAAGTCTTTAAATATTTAATATGACTCATTCCTGTGCATGTAGGTATCAAATTATTATTGCATTGTGTTAGAATGTTTGGTTTTATTTATTATTTGTTTATTTGAGAGAGAGTGTAGCTCTGGCTCTCCTGGAACTCACTGTGTAGACCAAGCTGGACTTGAACTCATAGAAATTCACCTCCCTCTGCCTCCTGAGTACTAGGATTAAAGGCATGTGCCACCATGACTGTCTAAAATGTTTAGTTTTAAACATTGCTGTTTGAGTTCATGGCTTAAAAAAGAAGAAATACTTTCAAACTCATTTTAAGAAACCAATATTACCCTGAGGCCAAAGCCAGATAAAGGTACAACAGCAACAAAAAGAAAATTACAGATCAATCTCTCAGATAAATATGGATGCAAAATCCTCACTAAGTTAATTGTGAACTAAATTCAAGAACACATCAAATAATCATTCCTCAGGATCAAGTTGGTTTATATATCATATAAATAGACTTAAGGACAGAAATCACATCTTTATTTCAATAGATGCAGAAAAGGCATTTGACAAAATACAACATCTCCTTATAATAAAATTTCTGAAAAGACTAGGAAGAGACAGGACTAATCTTAATACAATACAAGCCATATATGATAAACCTATAACCAACATTATACTAAATTGTAGCAGGAATCTTAACAGGTCGTATTAATAAAATCAAACCTGAGCCAGGTATTGGGGTGAATGCTAGAAGATCAGAGAAGCAGAACAGGCCACAGCTACCTCATCTTGCCAGTTCCTCAGCTGGTCTTGTTTCCTCAGACTGTAAGCTTCTGGGACTTCAACAAGAACGGCTCTCAGCTGAACTGTTGTTCAAAAGCCTGAAAGCTTAACTAGCCAAATGCTTAACTAGCTCTGGTGCCTGGTTTTCATGCCTTATATATCTTTCTGTTCTCTGCCATCACTCCCTGGGATTAAAGGCTCTCTTTCTGGGATTAAAGGTGTGAGTCACCATGCCTGGCTGTTTCCAATGTGGCCTTGAACTCACAGAGATCAGCCTGGCTTGCCTCCCAAGCTCTGCCTGCTACCACTGCCTATCCTCATGTTTAATATTGTGGCCATCCTGTTCTCTGACCCCAGATAAGTTTATTTCATGGAACACACAATATTTTGGGGGAACACAATACCACACTAAATGAAGAAAAACTTGAAGCATTTCTACAAAGATCAGGAATAAAACAAAAATGCACATTTTCCACTCCTATGGTGATGGCCTCCAGCTTTATCTAAAGCAAAAAGCAAGAACAATTAGCAATTTTGAGGAAAATGAATACTCCTGGATGCATCACCACACTTGGTTTCAAAATATACTATAGAGCTATAGTAATAAAAACAACACAGTGGCACAAAAAATAGACATGTAGATCAATGCATTTCAACAAAGGACTCAGGTACAAGATCATACAACTACAGACACCCACTTTTTTAAAAACTTCCTTAGGAAACAAGGACAATAACCAACAAATGGGACCTCATGAAATTAAAAGCTTCTGTACAGCAAAGGAAAGTGATCAAGCAAGCGAAGCAACAGCATACAGAATGGTAGAAAATCCATGTTAGGTATAAATCTGAAAGATAATTAATATCTAGAATATACAGAGAACTAAAAAATAAGACAAGAAAATAAACACTGAAATCAAACAAATGAACTGTGAAACTGAACAATGTTTTTAAAGAATAGAAATGGCTAATATATTTTTAAAGTGTTCAATTCTCTTCATGTCAGTGAAGTAAAAATTGAAACTACTTTGAGCTTCCATCTCCTGACAGAATGCCCATCATCTTGAAAACAAACGACAATAAACGATAGACAGGATGTGAAGAAAGGAAACCCCAATTTACTGATTTGGGAAATATAAGTTGGTAAGACACTATGGGAGTTTCTTAAAATGTTAAAAATAAATAAAAATACCACATATCCCAGATATATCACTCCTGTAATGCATACACAAAGGACTATATTTTCCACTACAGAGACACTTGAAGATCCAGTGTCACTGTTGCCCTATTCACAATACCTAAGAAATAGAATCAGCCTAGATTTCCATCCATGATAAATAATAGATAATGAAACTGTAGTTGCAGGTAAATGGATAGGATGGGAAAATATACTGAATATTGTAACATAGATCACAAAAGACAAATACTACATCCTCCTGTGTCTTTGTCTCTCTCTCGATCATAGCTTCAAATTTTTAGATTTATGTGTTTAAAATGGAATGTGTATACAAGTCAGGAAGCTAGGAAGGGGCCATTAAAGCAGGAGGAGAAGCAAGAAGCCTAAAGAGTATAGTAGAATAAATGTCACATGAAACTATTTGGAATGGAATATTTAAATGGTCATTGTGACATTGAGCAAAGGAGGGAGTGGGCAAAAGTTAGCTAAAATTAAGGATATAGGGAAGAGTCTTTTGGAAACCTAAAACAAAAAAGAGAGAGTTTGAATAGAGATGCATTGTATGGATGAGTAATGTTGCTTCCTAATTTTATGCTATTAAATGAAAAACCTAGTGTGAGAAATCAATCTATGAATTGTTGGTTACTGAGTCTACAGAACTTCATAAAACATTCTTCTTGATTGCTCACCAGAAAGTAAGACTCTGTTGTTAAATACATTACACCGTATAGCTTCAGGATATTGAGAAATCAACCTGGAACTTAGCTGGAAGCTTCTTGTCTGTTGGCTAGCTTTCACTATGGTGGAAGGTACTATGATTGCTTCTTTGGGAGAAAAGTCATCAACCTTCTTATCTGTCTATGAATCCTGTGAGCTTTAATATCATACTGCCAAGCAGTATTTGTCCACTGATGACAATAGTGGCATGTCTATTGTTGAGGTAACTGTTTTCTTCTTGAATTTTGGACCCACTAAACAAGAGGTAATCTATGTCTGGTACTATAAACCTTATAAAAGCCTGGAACTAAGAAACCTTAGACCCTAAGGGGAAATTTTTACTATTGTTTGCTAAACGGATATGGTATCAAGCTGTTTTCTAAATATTGTTTATTTCTACTCATATATTAGTGTAGTGCTCAGCCTTTCTTACTGGGGGTTTTGTTTGCAGTAGGTGATGGGTAAGGCAGAAATTTATAATGGCTGAATCCACAGAGATTTTAATGACTGTTGAGTGCTCAGCTCTAAACAGGGCTGTTGGGAGGACTTACTGGTCAGAGGTTGCAGTCTAAAATGGCCCGGGAGTTCTCTCCAAGCTCAGCAACATGAGGGAGTCCCTCTTTAGTGAAGAATTCCTACTTGCTACTCGCTCTTATCTGGAGAAGATCTCTAGGCCCAGAGGACTAACCTTATCTGAAAGGTGTCTCTAAGCCTGGATGCCTGATTTATCCCTAGCATGATCCTTGGTATAGTTCCCTGCTAGAAGCCTTTCTCATGGTGCACATATGTTAACTAAGACTTGTACTAGGAGCTTTGCCTCATATGAAGCCTTATGATAGGAGTGTGCTGTTTAATGCTATTATCCCCAAACCTACATATTCCATATACTATGGAATAAAATTGAGTTGTCTTATTTAAGTTGTCTCCTGGAGGGTTATCTCTATTGTATCTACAGCAGTCTGAACCCTGTTCCCATTGGTTGACAATCCTGAGGAAGAAGGATAACCACACAGGACATCTATATTACTCTCATCATGGCTCAGGGAATATCGCAAAAGAGGGACAGAAAGAATATAGAAAGTATGAAAGAGCCAAAAGATGAGGAAAACCATGAAACATTGTCTTTTGGACATGTCATGGCTATTGTACCCATCAACTCACTGCAGTTGCACAAGACCTGTGCAACATTGAAACATTTAATGTCAATTATAGATGGGGAGTGGTTCAAGAAGCCCCAACCCTCTTGGGAAGGGGACCTATTGACAGTTAATAGCTACCAGGAGAATATGAGTCACTTCTTTAGAGGTTTAGCCACTGCTCTATGTTCCAGTAACCTACCCCCATGCTCTTGCAGGTAGGAAGGGAACACTTTGGGAAATAGAATGGGTTCACTGGGAGTGGATAAAAGAGGGCAATATGGGATGTATGCTTTCAAACTATCTTTCTTTTCAATTTTATTTCTCTTTTTTTCTTTCTTTATTTATTTTACATCTGCAGTACAGTTTCCCATCCCTCTTCTCCTCCCACCCCCCTAGCCTTTCCTCCCCCCATCCACTCCTCTTCCTTTTCTATTCAGAAAAGGGCAGGCCTCCCATAGATAGCAACCAAACATGGCATATCAAGTAGCACTAAGACTAGGCACCCCCTACCTTGTATTAAAGTTGGACAGGTCAACCCAGTGTGAGGAGTAGGGTCCTAAAAAGCCTATAAAAGAGTCAGAGACAGCTTCTGCTCCCACTGTTAGGAGTCCCATAAGACGACCAAGCTACGCAAGTGTAACATATATGCAGAGAGCTTACGTCAGTCTCATACAGGCTCCCTGGTTAACAGTTCACTCTGTGATCCCCTATGATCCCAGGTTAGTTGATTCTGTGGATTTTATTGTGATATACTTGCTCTCCTCTGGCTCCTACAATCCTTTCTCCTCCTCTTCAGCAGGATTTCCTGAGTTCGGCCTAATGTTTGGCTGTAGGTCACTGCATCTATCAAACTATCTTATATAAACGTATGAAAATATCAAACAATATGATTTGTTTTTTTTTTTACAATGGGGGGGAATAACAGAAATTTTGTAGAGTTTCGTTTTGAGAGAGAGAGATTCTTTGTAGAGTTATACACTTAAGATTTATTAAGCAAATAGACTGAATGTCATGAAATTTGGTGAGTTCACCTAAGAAATTTATATGTAGAAAAAAGAGGGCTAATGAATGTGGTGATATATTGTGTACCCCAATAAAATTTGCCTGGGCAAGAAAGTGCCCTTGTCTTGATTGCTGACAGTATGCTGTCCAAATAGGACAAGCAGGGCACAAATGAAAGGACTGCTGAATTTTGCCAAGACAAAGTAGGACAGCCTTTCAGAAAATCCTGCTTCACAAATGAGTCTGTCAGATATGCTAGGCCTATAGGCTAAAGATGGATGCTCCAATGTTACAGAGGAACCTTGGGTGACTGTCCAGGCAGTCAGCTATTTCTGTCATTTCTCATTTTTTGGAAGTCACTTATTTGCACTTCCTACTTACTCAGTAAATATTATTTCCTTCTTGGGTCTCTGAGGGAATTGAAGACTAGGTAGCTATAGTTTTTTTCTGGTTAACAAATTCAGAAAAGAAACTCACTAAAGAGGTATAAAGTGTTTAAGTTTGAAAGATATCAAAAGATAGTTTTCCTTTGGAAATACAAGTTAGGATAGAAAGTGAATTAGGTACACTTTGGACTCACCAAAACAGGATAAATAATGGAGTATTTTCTCTAAATCTGTCAAATGTTAATGGACTAGGCATCATTAATATAATTCTTGACTGTATATATTATATATACTTATTTTGTATAGTTTTTCTTATATTAGTTATAGCTTTCTTTTATTACTTTAGACAAAAAGGGGGAAATTTTGTGATATATTGTGTACTCTAATAAAATTTGCCTGAAGATCAGAGAACAGAACAAGCCACTAGATTAAACATAGAGTCTAGGCAGTGGTGGCACACACCTTTAAACCTAGCACTGGAGAGGCAGAGATTTGTCTAGATCTCTGTGAATTCAAGGCCACCCTGGACTACATGAGACTGACTCAGTCTAGGAGAGAAACAGCCAGACAGTAGTGGAACATACCTTTAATCCCGGTACTGTGGGAGCCACATGCCTTTAATCCTAGCACTTGAGATCTCATGCCTTTGCTTGGGAAGCATATACACCTTTAATCCCAGCACTAAGAAGGAAGTAATATGGCTAGGTGGAGAAAAGTATATAAGGTATGAGGAGACAGGAACTAAAGCTTTTCAGCTGGAGAACTTTCGGCTAAGGACTCAGAGGCGTTCAGTCAGAGGATTCATAGAGTTGGCAAGGTGAGCCGTGGCAGTGGCTTGTTCCTTTGTTTCTCTGATCTTCAGGCAAATTTTATTAGGGTACATAATATATCACCACAAATGACACATCAAAATGTTGCAAAAGAGCAACTATCTAAATAGTCTCCTTTCTTAATGAAAAGTATTTCTGAAAAGAAGAAAGAGCTAGTCTTGTGATAGACTCAGTATTTTGGTATGCTAAATCCCAACAATGTACTGCACAGCAAAATTCTATCTAAATTACAGGCGAATGCTTGTACTAGGATTATCTCTGCTTTGCTAGTGATTAGGAAATATTGGTGATTATCATTTAATTCTTTTATGTTTTCCAAATATCCCAGGATCTTTAATGAAAATGGATTTTTTATTACCAGCTAATGAAAATTGATTAGTTTTATTACCAGAATGTAAAATTAAACAGTACTTACTTTTTTAAAAGATGACTTCTATTTAGTTATTTTCTAAATCAAAACATTTCTTTTGCACACATACCACCACCCACTGACACAAATACCCATACAGAAAACATGATGGGAAAATATTATTTGAAGCAAACTATATGTGACATGATTGGGACTTGTCATCATGGCTCATAAAAACAGATGTTGCTATCTTGAAATACACTCAAGTTGATGAAACTGGATGGGTTGCTCCTGGAAAGCAAAGAATATAAACACCTGGGGACAGTTAAACCCAGCAAAACTACATCTAACTGGAATAGATTGGAACCCCAGGGGCTGAGCCAAAATCATATCCTTTGGGATGAGAGAATTAATTGATCCCTTGTTCCACCCTCCCATGATATTCTTTTCCCCAAAGACGTTATGTCTTCTTTTCTCAAATAGCAAACATTCAGGGAACAGGGTATCTGCTAGTTCAACAAACTACTCTTAAATGCTAATAACTCACTCATGGGTGATTTTTTTTTCCACACATAGAAAAAAATGTCATCATATAATGTTGAGTTTTAAAGATCAGATAAATCTTTTCCCCTCTTTTGGACACAGAAACCCCAACAGTTCTCAATTTCCTTCTTTTCCTGTCCTCATTTGGTCATAATGAGGATTTCCCTCCTCCCTTCAAAGAACAAAAAAAAAAGTTAGTATTTGGCCTGAGGTCAAGCAGAGAGTATTTTAGCAAAGATGCAGGATGGTTAATGCAGTTATGAGTGACTGAAAATGGAATTGTAATGGAAAAGATATTTGCATTTTTAGCTGTAGCATTTGCTACTGGGAGTGCTGGCACTTTGTCATAAGTGTGTACATGCACAGCAAGATTTAAAAGCAGAAAGTGGGAAAATTGGAATAGAGATTTATTTTTGCCTTTCTATTAAGCAGTAAGTATAATGCTTTACCTAATGATGTGAGGGTGTGCTTTAGTCTTCCTTTTCTTTCCCAAAATTCCTGGACCTAACACCAAGTAACATGCAAAAATCAGAATTGATTTTCCCTTTTCTAGATTCCCAATGTCAGAAAAGACTATCATCAATATTTTATTAAATATGGCAATTTTCATCAAAGTAAAAATAACTGTAGAATTTGATTCACCTTTAGCCTCCTGCTTTGACACGCATATAGTATATGTACTCACACATACAAAGAACATGTGCCAATGGGAAGAAATTTCTAACTGTACCCTATACAAAGGCATCACATTAGGAATATTCTGCCTAAAACTAGCCTTGGAATTTTGCAGAATAAACAAAGTTTTTAAGAGTTTTTGTTTTTTAATATAAATTTATTTATTTATGTATTTATTTATTTCATATCCCAGCCAAAGTTTCTCTTCCCTCCTCTTCTCCCAGCCCCACCCCATTCCCAGCCCCCAATACACTCCTCTTCCTCTTCTATTTCTGTTTAGGAAAGGGCAAGTCTCCAATGAATATCAACAGAGCATGGCATATCAAGTTGCAATAAGTGGAAGCACCTCCCTATGTATTAAGGCTGGACAAGGCATCCCAGTATGGGACATAGGGTCCCAAAACCCAGTAAGAAAGTTGCAGACCCACAGCCAAACATCAGGTGGAGTTCAGGGAATCCTACAGAAGAGGGGGAGGAAGGATTGTTGGAATCAGAGGGGTCAAGGACACCACAAGAAAACCCACAAAATCAACTAACCTGGGCTCAGAGGGGCTCACAGAGACTGAACCAGCAACCAGGGAGCCTGGGTGGTACTGACCTAGGCACTTTGCATATGTGTGACAATTGCATAGCTTGGTCCTCTTGTGAGACTTTTAATAGTGGGAAAACAGGGGCTGTCTCTGACTCTTTTACTGGTCTTAAGAGTTTTAAAGTCTGAGTGTAAATCATGTGTATATTGCATCCTAGCAGAGCAAACATTGGCAAGCCATTTACACATTTATTTATTTAAATCTAGGGCTTTATGTATTTGTCCTGATGGAAACCACAAAAAGCATTGAAGTCAAATAGGTCTTGATTCAAATCCTTTTTTAAAATACATTTTAATTAAAATAGAATTATATCATGTCCCCCTTCCCTTTCTTCCCTGTACTTGTATGACCTTAGTTGTTTACTATTTTAGATTCTTTTTCTTTACATGTGGCACTATAGTATCATCTCCTTTTTCAGGATTGTTGTGAGGATTTAGCAGGGAGCAGCACTTGTGACCTGTAATAAAAACTCTATGTTCTATTACTATTGCCACTACTACCCTACTTCTTTGTAATGCCAATATTCTGGTCATGACAAAAAAGGCTTTTGCTAGGCCAAATCAACCAAAAGAAGTAGAATTTATAAGACAGACGGGCAACAGTTGTTACTTAAACAAGTAAACCAAGGAAGAGTTTGAGAGTGAAGAAATTGTATCAGAGAGCAGTTTAGAAACCTTTTTCCCCCTGTGTGTTTCTTTTTCATTTCTTTCTTTCTTTTAATTTTAAATTATTATCTCATATGGTACATCTAGGCCACCGTATCTAATCCTTCTTTTTCGCCCAGTCCCCTCCTCACCCAGGTCCTTTTAGAACTTGAATGATATGTAATAGACTGAGGGTTGCTTTGCTTTGCCAGGTGTAAGATGGTATCTCAGAGTCATTTTGGTTTGCATTTCCCTGATGATTAGGGATGTTGAGCAATTCTTTAAATGTCTTTCAGCTATTTGAGCTTCCTCTGTTGAGAATTCTGTTTAGCTCTATAGCCCATTTCTTAATTGGACTATTGGGCATTTTTTTTTTACAATTTAATTTAATTTTATATATCAGCCACAGATTCCCCTGTCCTCCCTTCTCCTGCCCTCCCTCCCTCTCCCCAGCCCACCCCCCATTCCTATCTCCTCCAGGGCAAGGACTCCCCTGGGGATTCAGCTCAACCTGGTAGATTCAGTCAAGGCAGGTCCAGTCCCTTCCACCCAGGCTGAGCAAAGTGTCCCTGCATAGGCTCCAGGTTCCAAACAGCTGGCTCATATTTTTAAGCATTATTTTTTAAAAGATTTATTTTTTATTTACTTATTTATGCAATGTGCACTGGTGTTTTGCCTATATATACTGTGTGTGAGAGTGTAGGATCCCCTGGAACTGGAGTTATAGACAGTTACTAGCTGCCATGTGGGTGCTGGGAATTGAACCCAGGTCCTCTGGAAGAGTAGCCAATGCTCTTAACCTCTGAGCCACTTCTCCAGCCCTGTAGCATGAATCTTGCAGGTACTTATTAATAAAATCAAACTCAGAGCCAGGTATTGGGGTCAATGATGGAAGATCAGAGAAGCAGAACAAGCCACAGATACCTCACCAGTTCCTCAGCTGATCCTGTTTCCTCAGACTGGATGCTTCAGTGTCCTCATCTGAATGGATCTCAGCTGAACTGCTGGTCAAAGCCTAAAAACTTAACCAGCCAAAAGCTTCTAGTTTCTGGTCTTCAGGCCTATATACCTTTCTGCTTTCTGCCATCACTCCCTGGGATTAAAAATTCACTTTCGGGGATTAAAGGTGTGAGTCACTATGCCTGGCTGTTTCCAATGTGGCCTTGAACTCACAGAGATCCAGAGGGATTTATGCCTCTGGAATGATAGGATTAAAGGCGTGAGTGCCACCATTTTCTGGGCTTTGTATCTAGTGTCTGTTCTGTTCTTTGACCCCAGATAAGTTTATTAGGGTGCACAATATTTTGGGGAACACAATACCACCACAGGCAATACAGGTTATCTGACCACTATGAATGGGTAAGTATCATCAACCCTGAAAAACATGTATAGTAATTTAGCATATTTTCTAAGAGTCATATTTAGATTCATCTTTAGTTTCCATGTGAGGACCTACTAACCCTCCCATGAAAAACATATAGGAACTGATGATTTCCTTATACTAGTGAGAATGATACAGCACAATTTCTTGTGTTGAACTTTGCAGCTGCAGTCAAAATAAAGCTGGTGAAATGTCTTTGGTAGAAATGAAATATGAAAGTACTTACATCAAGTGTAAAGATCTTAGAGACCTTTACTTTCCATACTTCCATGAAAATTATTGTCCTCTGTGGCTTATCATGTTAAAGTATTCCAAAGCTTTTTCTAAGTCATGCCACTTCAAAGCTTGAAGAATTTAAAAGGAAAAATATAGAAATTCTATTATCCCTTCCCTCTCCCTCCCTCCTTCCTACTCATATCATATCATTGCTTTTTGTACATTTTTTATATCATGATGTCATCATTGTGGCTAACTTTGTTGGACACATGCTATATAGTATACACTGCTTTATATATTTAGCACACATTTATTTTTGACCCTAACCCTGTAGATTTTTCTCATTGGTGCATAGAAGTTAAAAATGCTCATGGCTTCTTTCCTAGTAAATGGTACAGCTTGTTTTTCCAAGTATGGATCTGCATCCTGAATACACAGTGGTACCCACAGTGCTATCAACTATCAACCTTAAAAGATGCATATGAACAGATGGTAAAAAGAAATCATTGTTCTCAGTCTAAGATATTTATCATTTATTTATTTATTTATTTATTTATTTATTTATTTATTTATTATATCAGTCATGAGATGTTATATCATCTATGAGATGTCATTTGTGTAGCCAAAGATGACCTTGGTTTGTAAGGTGGGCTCGACAGTTCTTGGGGTGTGGGCTGTTGATTCAGGGTTTGCATAGTTTGATGTTAAGTCAGTGACCTTGGCATAAAGGTTTGGATAGAGAATATTTATGTGACAAGTATATATTGTTTTTTTTTCTGTTTCTCTACAAGATTTATCAGCAAGTTTCTCTGATGTAAGATGCATTTTGTATTTTTTTTCCCTGAAAACCTAGTACACTTCAGGTGGGACATTGGATGCTGATTTGTCACTAACTGACTGGCAAACTCTTTACTTTGTCATTTCAAAGCATGGTAGGACTCCAAACCTTTGTGGTTGGAGTGTCCCTGGGAGTTGATTCATGTTCTAATTGTAATTCTTTAACATTACACCTTGGCATAATGCCTTTGACTAAAAGAAATTTCTCTAATGTCCCTGCTTTAATTTAGAAACAACCAAACTGTGTTTCCAACTTATCTCCAAAACGAAAAATGAATGTACTTAGGAAGGCAGTGGGTTTAATGGAAATGCTGACACACTCTCATTAGCAGTAAGGTTTTGAACACCTGCTACTCGGTAAAATAGTATTCCTCTGACTTAAAACAACAACAACAACAATCTGCTTCCAATAATATTCAATGCCTTTTGGCTTTCTGTTCAGCTGGGAGTGAAACTTCATAAAATACAGGAAAAATAAGCGAAACCATATATATTCATTTAGAAATTATTTTGTAAGCATCATGGAACCTAGATTACAAATAACAAACACCATCCAAAATATCAGGATAACAAAATTTATATCCATATATGCATGCCAGAAGAGGGCATCAGATCCCATTATAGCTGGTTGTGAGCCACCATGTAGTTGCTGGGAATTGAATTCAGGATCTCACAAGATGTTTTTAATCATGCAAAGGTCACTCAAATGCCTGAGAGTCAGCACTAGGGCTGTAAACTAAGAATGTTTAGTAAGAACAAGGTGCATGATTTGAACGGAACAGTTTTAAAATTTTTAAATTTAAAGGATGAGTTGCTTGTACGAGTTACTCTTATTTCTCCTACATTGTTCATGTATTTGATTTTTGAGTAATAAATGACTTTGTTGAATGAAAGAAAATAAAAGCCAGGAGTCAAAAGCCAAGACGGACATCAAAGCCTAGTGGAAAGATGAGCAAAAGGGAAGAAATTAAAATATGTTATATTAAATTTTGAAATATTTTCCTTTAGGTTACCTAAGCTATTTTTATTATAGAAGTGTGGGTAATAGCATCTGCCTGGTAAGGCTGTTTGAGGAGAGATAATATGTTATGCAGGCACCTGAACATATCACCAATTCTGTCATAGTAGGAATGCTTCCAAGTATCGTCCATTTCAGAATCACAGGTCACAATTTAAGGTTTAAATAATACATATTTTAAATACAAAGAGGAAAAATAATGAAGGAAATGAATTATACAGTAGAAAATTCTTGAAGAAATATTTAATGGAGATGTTTTGTCCCAGTCTACCATATCCTCTGCCCAATGACACATTTCAACAAGTTTAGCAGTTCAGAAATTCTTGCTATTAGTTTTCTCTTTCTTTTGTTTAGCTCTATCTCCTGGTTATACTTTGAGGTACATTGTCATCCTTTCCTTTGTCTGATTCCACTGTCTCCTCCCTTTCTGTTAGAAGTCTGGCTTTCTTAGTTTCCCCTGGGGCAGCATAACCATTATCCTCATTGGTGCTGGGCCATTTTATCACCATACTCAGCTCTAGAGTCAGAGGTTTCTTTTTGGTGTAGGCCTCTGGAGATTGTACCTAGTTTGACTTCCAGATTTTGACTTTAAACACAGTCTCAGACACTACCATGGCAAGGTCAACCCATTTAGGAGACTACCACAGAGACGCTGTCCTGGAGCACTGAGGCATTTTGATTTCATTCATTGGAGGGGTGTCTGAGGAGAAGGGGCTGTATCATCACTTTCATGTACCTCTTTAGTGGCTTTACTGGTTCAGAGAGTTATAATTCATCAGCTGGGCCAGCAGCAGCTTCTCTGCTTCCCCCAGCTGCTCCCCTTCCTCTAGCTTCCCATAGCTACCCACCTCCCCCAGCTTCCCCATTGCCTCCCCCAGCTTCCCCATTGCCTCCCCCAGCTTCCCCATTGTGACTCCTCTCAGGCCTCTGCGGGAGTCTGAACTGCTGTTCCTGGAAGCAGAGAAATAGCTCAAAGGATTCTTCTCCTTAGGTGCTGTGACAACTGCAGGTGACCACTCCACTGTAAAATTTATTTTGTTAACTTTTAAACTGATGCAATTTGACAAAATTATGTATACTTAAAATGTCCATCATGTTTTGAAATACATACACATTGTGGAATGGCTGGATTCTGCTTATTAACATCTGCACCACCTCAAATACCTATCCTTTTTAGTGAAGATAGTCATAGCCTACTCTTAGTGATTTTCAAAATACACTGCTATTAACTACAGTTATCTTGTGTGAAAGATCTTTTAACTCTTCCTAATTGAAAATAGCATATGTTGTAATATCATCACCTAACTAGTCTCCTGTATCAACCTCATTTCCTACCTGATTCTTTCCAGCAGAATTCTCTATGAAGAATATATTAAATGATACCTCTCCCATAGTCACAAACACCTAGTGATTCCTTCCCTGTTGTCTATTGAAAAGGTTTGAGCTTCAAGCATTTTCATGATTTGATCTGAAATACTCTTTCAGTCTCCTCAAATACCATACTGTTTCTATTCATATTTACCCCATTCCTATGCTGAGTGGCTCTAGACTGGCATTGGTGGATATTGAATTTTATTGTGGCATATTTGTGTGTGTGTGTGTGTGAGTGTGTGTGTGTGTGTGTGAGTGTGTGTGTGTGTGTGTGTGTGTGTGTGTGTGTGTGTGTGTGTGTTGTCAAACTGAGTTAGTGATGATGTGGGTGGATTGTGATCTGTAGCAAGGGATGACTGATAGGAAATTACAACATGTCTACATGGTTGGGCTTACCGCCTAATTATTTCCAGTTCAAAATAGCCATTTCCGGGTCAGACATCTCGCGGGACTGGGACTCTGTGGCTTTACGTGGTTGTGTAAAGCACACATAGCCTTGTAATCTACACGCATGAGTGGAGTAGCCACACGAGTTCCTGTACGCATGTGCGGCCCAACCTTTATAAAGCTGGCACCATCTTGCATGAGCCCTCTTTCTCCTCACTCACATCTGTGCTTCATATAGGCCTGTCACTTCAATCATCTTTAATAAAAACTCTTCTGTGGTCTTGTCATGTTCAGGACGTTTTCTCGCAGGGTAAGAGCGCCGATAAATAACTAACAATGACAAACATCATGTACTCAGTGAATTGGAGCCTCACCATTTCAGAACTGTCCAACCAAGAATATCAACAGCACCCTTGTTGATAAACTGCAAATTTTTAGCTAAATTAAATTATTTCCAGGTCTCCAGAAATCATCGTTGTTTTCAAAGAAATGACCTCCTTGCTTCTACTCCTGTTCTTCCTCTTCTTAATGTGATATTCTATCTTTGTTCAGTTCTTTTCTTGTTTTACTAGATCTCCATTGAATTTATTCTTCCAATTTTTTATCCAGATTGCTGAGCACACTGTGGTGTAGTAGAGGAAGTACTAATATAAGATTGAAAAAACACAATTTATTTCCTTGGTAACAGCATTAACCAAGCATATGACATAGAACAAATGATTCATCTTCTGTGGGACTTATATTCATCAGTAAAAATTGGGAGTTAAAAGGGCATCAATAGACAAGGAAACCGATAATGGACTCTAAAGTGGATCTCCTTATTCCCAGAAGACATTGCAAGGAGAGAGAGCAAAGGGGCATGGGGTGAATATTTAAGCAAAGCCAGTAGAAGAAAGTGGAAGACTCGAGAGCCCTAGACCATAAAACACCTAGACCATAGTCTATTTCATGGACTCCCAGCTCTGAGACCCTTCCCATTCCAAAGGAGGCTGTTCACAACAAAATTGTTACTTTTGCTTTCTCCATAGATTTGTGATTTCCCCTGCCGAGACATTCAGGTTTTTTTGGTCCTTCCCATAGAACAAGCTAGGGCATCCTTTAGATAACCATTAACAATGCACATTCCAAAATTGAGTGTTCATTCATTCATAAAATGAAAAGCTTGGACTGTACCTTCCCAAATGTTCCTTTTACTTCTAATTTTCTGGGTCTTCAACTCATATTTTTATTTATTTATTTTTTATTTGTTTGTTTATTTAGTTAGTTAGTTAGTTTTTTGTGAGACAGGTTTCTCTGTGTAGCTTTGCGCCTTTCCTGGAACTCATTTGGTAGCCCAGACTGGCCTCAAACTCACAGAGATCTGCCTGGCTCTGCCTTCTGAGTGCTGGGATTAAAGGCATGTACCATCACTGCCTGCTGGCTCATTTTTTTTTCATAACATATTAAGCATTGTTCAGTCCCTCCACATAGAATTCTACAATGGAGTACCTCAAATAGTTGTTGATATAGCCAGTCAAGTATATTTTACACAACCTACCTTTTGTTAGAAATAATACTGGCTATTGACTGTGTAACGAGTTGTACTTAATCCAATAAATATTTATATATAGGTTAGGAAAAAGTCAGTGGCCCATTTGCTAAGATCTCTTACTAAGACAATGAAGTGTTAGTATTAGATGAATAATTTAATGGGTTATTATTAATACTACCTCATTTGTAGAAATGACCATACACATGTAATGAATGCAAAGAACATAATGGTTTTGTTTTTTGAACTGTGTAAAAGTATCTCTGACTAAGTAGAAATAATTACAGAAGAAAAGTCACGTAGGTTTATAATCCTATGATCTTAAACAGGCTGTTTGTCTTAAAGTTAGAAGTTTTGTAAGCTTCAGACATGTTCAATTGGCACTTGTTTTGATATAATAGTTCCCTTAGAAACTGCCTAGAATCACATCCATGCTATCCAGATGTGTACTCACAGCTGTGATTCTACATTATGATGTACAGGCACAATGTAAAGTACCTAGTTTGCATAATCTTTCCCAGATGCAGGAGTTTCTTAGGCCTTCCTAAAGTGTTGTCACTAAACCTGAGAATCATAACTTGGCTTCCATTTGAATCTCAGAACTGCCTCAGCTGTTAATTTGGTGAAGTCAGTCATGTTACCAGCTGATAATTCTCTAGTGTTTATGCTTTAATTGAAATATCTATATACTTGCTGAGGCACTGTGTCCAGTTTTTTTTCTTTTCTTTTAGTAAGAAATGTATTATCTCTATGATTACTATGAAACATTTCTTTTTGTCCTGTGCCATCATAATTTGAAATAGAGAGGTGATCAAAATATCTTTAATGGGGACCTGGAGTCATAGAGATCTCGTTTTCTTCATTTCTGCCTGCTCTTACAATAATATAAGTGCTTCCCACACACTATGACCTTAATTTAGAAAGTTACTAATAGCATAGCAGGCATTCACAATTATAACTTCTTTCTCTCTTTCCAATATATATATGTGTGTGTGAATAGAGAGTCATGTTATGGCTAGAGAAACACTAGTATGTAAAGATTAAAGAAATTAAGTTAAACGCCAAATTCAGAATTCAAATTGAGATAGTCTTTCTCTGGAGCCTTTGCATTTAACCATCAAGCTACAGTGGGAGAATTGGATTTGAGAGGTAGGAAATGCAAAATAAGTATCCATGAAGTCACTACTCTGGGCCCAACAACTTACTTCAATCACAGAAACTCACTTTTTCATTGTAAGCTTTTGACTGACGAGAAGATTTCTTTGCTAAAAATCTCAAGAACTTTTTAAAGTTGATGCCTCCTTTGAGGAAGCTGAAATGATGAAAATTGATAGAAATGATACTTATTGGAAACTTGATTTTAGGAATGGACATTCTACCTATTCTATGCCAGAAACAGAAAGATATATACTGAATTGTTTACAGTTAGTTGTATTCTTATGCATGGATAGATTAGTATGTAGCCAGGTCTCTGAAATTATTAGGGAGAAATATGATGCTATTGGGTATGGCAAAAGATACCTTGCCTGCAATAAATAAGTGCATTTCTCATTCAGAATTATTGCTATCGTTAATAGTGATGTATTTAAGAAGAATTAAGGTTTTCTTAGAATTAAAGAATGCACTTATGAACTAAGGAAGCTTACCCTTTCCAACTGAGAATAGGTCTGAATAGCTCTTTGTACCAGCCATCTCCATGCAGTGAGCTACATTTGTTACCTGCATTTGGAAATTCATGCTCTGTAAGGATTGGGATTCTTAATGTTCCCACCCTCCCATTACAAAATGGCACATGTAAAAACAGAAGCTATATGATAAGTCACTTGAAATTCAAAATACTGACTTTACTATCAAGGCCAAGAAGTAATGGAAACTTTCAATAGGCCTAAAAGTCCTAGGGAACCCTATTGCAACTGGAATCTTGTTCTAAATGATATGACTATCATGATAATTCTGGTCCTTGGACATAACAGGATGATCATATTTTATCTCCAAGTTAAGACCTTCATTTTATTTATAAGAGCCAGTGGACCTGGTATTTTCTTTGATGTGTTGTGTTTCATCATTTTCCTTGTGTGAAACTGGAGTCATCAAGGTTGTCTTGCAATTTTTTTTGTTTTGAAGGGTAAGGTATGTCATATATCATCGGCTCTTTGAAGCTTAGCCAATGTTATGGAAGATATGAATTAAAAGTACCAAATTTTACAATTCCAGGTATATGATAAAGCAGCTTAAAATAAATCATTGTTTTGAAGGTAGGGCCCTAGTTTGGTATGATTCTATATCCAGCTCTCCATGTGTTATATTTTTTGAAAAATAAAAAAAAAATGCTAGGTGAGAATAATTTAAAAAAAGATAGACTTCAGTCTCTTTGTTTTAGGTAGCAACATAAATTCCACAGTACTTGACAGAATATTCATCATTGCCACTACTACCAACACTATAACTATCATCATAGCAAGTATAGTTTATTAAGTATTTCATCTTTGTCAGGTACTATTTCTACCATTTAATTATCATAGGAATCATAATTAGCTAATTTCTCTTAAGATCTCTATTCTATGGCTGGGAAATTGAAGTTTAAAAAACTAAATAACTTCCCTTGGGTCATCCAGCTACTAAGTGGTCAGAATCATGAATCAAAGCCAGTGTCTCTGATTCTAGAACCTTAACTCTTAGTCTCAGATAAATTATTTTATAGAGAAGAATTCTTTGAAAAGGTCATACATCCTTATCATTATCAAAGTGATATTAGTCTTGTGACATGCCCACATAACTCCTTCAATATAAAGTCTAAGGAAGATATTCTATAAAGGGGGCATATACATTTTAAGGTTCTTCTTAAAACCTTGGGAAGGGCTGTTGAGGTGGTTCAGTGTGCAAAAGTGCTTGCTGGGCAAATCGAAAATTTTGAATTGGATCCCTGGGACACATGTAAAACTGGAGGGAGAGAACTGACTCCACAGAATTGTCCTCTGACCTACCACATCTGGGTGGCATGTGTATATAAACATATATACATACAAAATGCTAATAAAATTTAAAAAATGGGCCAGTAAGGTGGCTCAGTGTGTAAAGATCCTTGCTGTGCAAATGTGGTGACATAATTTACATGCATGGCAGCCCAAGTTCAACCCCTGAAATCTACTTAAAGGTGCAGAGAACTGACTCTTCAAAGTTGTTTTCTGACCTCCACATGTGAGTCTGGCACATGTACCCATACACACTCATGCCAT
Organism: Onychomys torridus; assembly: GCF_903995425.1. Lineage (NCBI taxonomy): Eukaryota > Metazoa > Chordata > Mammalia > Rodentia > Cricetidae > Onychomys > Onychomys torridus. The sequence continues at coordinate 120,069,914 of NC_050466.1, forward strand.
GTATATATACACACTAACCCCAAGCAATGTTTATAGTGAAACAAAAAGTCCTCAGAGAAAGCAAAGTACTCCTGTGATTGCACCTTCTTTCTACATTGTTTTCAGGTTTTTCCTTATAAAAAATGCTGCATTATTAAGGAACTCTGTGCTGTAGGATCTCCTAAATTTAACTTTTAAACTCAAGGGGTAATCAGTGTAGCTTTACTCCCACACACCTTCTATTTTACCAGCCATATTTCCATTGCAGAAGGATGCCAGCAGCAGAAATGTTGGGCAGAAGCCCAGTAAGGGGTGGCTCCAGTGTTATTTATCAGTTTACAGACTCCAGAATAAAGTCCATGTGATAATTGATTTCTTTTTCATCAGGCTTTGAGGCTGATAACTCAATTAGCATGTCAAATACTGACTATATATGTCTTTCAAAAAACCCTCAAAGGTGATTTGTATTTTGTATTAATAAGATGTGAGAGAAATTTTTGTTGTTCCTTATAATTTTACTAAATATTCTTATTTCTTTTGACTGGTCTCAAAAGAAAAAGTGTTACCTTAATATCTATGGGTCTTTCTTCTTTTTAAATCCATGTGTTTTAAGAAAAAATAGTGATATTTTAAAGCAGGAAGATAAGGAAATAATTTTAAAATCTTGGGCAAAATAATTGTGATTTCCTGTCACCAACTGAAACAGGATACATTCATCTGATAGGCATGGCTGCTTGTGCTTGATAGAATAAATTACTGAGTTGGGGTAAGGACCAAAGTGTCGATGAGGGAAATTCGAGTCCACAGCTGAATTTTGATGTTTAAGACAGTGAATTTTGATTTGGCATAATCATCATAGACAACAAATGTGCACATATCCTTCTTAATACATATTAGGAGCATAACAAAACACAAAATATGGGCATACTATTTCTATCCAAATGTTCTCCTGTTTTCATTGCTAAACCACTTAGTGACACTCATTGACATGTTGGTTTTTTTCCCCTCCCTGAAATGGTGTTATTGTGTACCCCAATTAAGCTTGCCTGGGGACCAGAGGACAAAGCCAGCCACTAAATTAGACATAGAGGTCAGGCAATGGTGGCACACACTGTTCATCCTAGTGTTTGGGAGGCAGATATCCATCCAGATCTCTGTGAGTTCAAGGCGACACTGGGAACAGAGCAGGGTGGTGGTGGTGCATTCCTTTAATGCCAGGACTAGGATGCAAGTAACATGGCATGGTACAGAAAAGTATATAAGGCATGAGTAAACAGGAAGTCTCTCTCTTGGGACTGAGGATTTCATAGAAGTAAGAACATGATCTTTCAGCTTTCACCCCAATATCTGGCTCTGAGTTTTTTTTTTTATTATTAATAAGACCATTTAGTAATTCATGTTACATGGTAGCTTTAACCATGAAAATTTGTTTTATTTATTTATAAATCTCTTACAAAAAAGGTAATACTGATGTCAAGAAATAAAGCTATTAGTTATTTGATTAAGTAGTTAGTGGATAATGATGGGAACTGCTGTTGTGGATATCACTCTGTATACATAAAATACTGATTGGCCATTTGCTCAGCTCTTACTCTTATACTCGGCCCATTTCTATTAATCTATACTTTGCCACATGGCTCGTGGCTTACTGGTACCTTACATCTTCCTTGTCCTGGCGGCCGCTGCCAGTCTCTCTGCCTCAGCCTTCTCCTTCCCAAAATTCTCTTCTCTACTTGTCCCACCTATACTTCCTGCCTGGCTACTGGCCAATCAGTAATTTATTTATACAGAGTGATATCCACAGCACTTCCCCTTTTCTTTTTTTTTTTTAAAGTAAGGTTAACTTTTACATAGTAAAATCACAGATAACAAAACAATCATCAAGCAAGAATTACAGTTATAATATCTAGTCTATTTATAATAACTAGTATATTTGGCAAAATTAAAGAAGATATCTATCTTATATTTGTGAGTCTAAGGTTTTATATCTAACTTATCTTTTATCATAACTAAGGAAAACTGTAGCTATCTAGCTTCAATTACATCAAAGATCTCAGAAGGATATAATATTACCTGAGAAACGGGAGAAGCAACTTTCGGGAGCCTTGTGACAATAGACAGAGACAGCTGGCAGCCTGGACAGTCATCCAATGTTCCTTTTTATAGTTGGGGCATTTGTCTTCAGCCCACAGGGCTAGAGTCTCTCAATCACTTCTCTCAGTGTCCTGTAGAATGTCTGGCAGTTTCCTTTGAGAAGCAGGTACCTGAAGAACCATTTTGCCAAGCCAAGTTCAGTGGTCACCTTTCTATGGGTCCTGCATGTCCAGTTGATCAAGCAGTCCAGGCAAGAACAGTTTCTTGCCAAAATGGCTACTTTTGCCAAGGTGAAGATAAACTCTATATAGAGCGTCTTTGCTCCTGACAGCACTGATTTACTTCAGAGAGTAAGATGGGCATCAAAGACACTTCATATGGAGTTTATCTTCTTATACATCTTAGCTCTCAGTGTATGTGCTTGTTATAGGCTCAGGATCAAGCCAATTAGAGTTTTGCATTCTACTAGGCTTCAATGATTAATTCAAGTTCAGGGCATAGGACCCAAATAGTACAAAAGAGATAGAGTGAAACTTAAGTGACCACTTCTGGTAAAGAGTCTTGTACTCCTGTCAATGGACATTGAGTTATCTAAATGTAAATCGTAACTTTAGAGTTGTATAATGTAAAATGCATAAGAACAAAGGCTAAGGTCAAAGAATGAAGAATGAGATTTTGGAAACATTGCTTAAGTCATCAGTACAGATATATTTACCTGGAATTATGTGGTATAATAAATTACCTTTTGTTTAAGGGACTCAGGTTTGCATTTTCTGTCACTGTGACTTAAAAAGATCCATTTGACCACCTCTTCCAAGTCCCAGGCTTTATACATAACTTATAATGCCAAATCATTGAACATACAAGGGATATGGTAGGTGACTTAACATTAACAATGGACAGAAAGGGAAGAAAGGAAAAGATAGGGAGAATAAAAGAATATTGTTAGGATTCTGGGCCTGAAATAACAGGTATACTTTTCCTTGAATAGTAGTTTATTTTCCATTTAATTATGGGATGCATTTTTTTTCTGGACACTAAATACTTAGAGTTGAAAGATAATTCAACAGAAAAACAAATCCAAAATATGTTTATCAAAGATAACTTAGAGATATCATCATAAAAGAGAAACTCGAATTCCAATGTGAATATTAGGTCATCAAGTAGAGAAGGCTATTATATCTAAAGGAATAACACAAGACATTTCTTTAGGAGCTTCTTTGTTATGAGTTCCTTATCTGAAGCCTGGGTGTTATAAATATATGATAGAAGAATGATTTCACGCAACTAAATAGTATTCTCTTGATCACAGAAATAGAACAATAAATGGTTTTACTATTTAGAAACTATGTTATTATAATGTGTTTGTACCTCCAGCAGGGTGTCAGTGAAGCAAAAAAAATATGCCCTAGATGTATTCCTAGATGTATTTTCTGTCCTCAAGGAAGATAAAATATGAAAGGAACCATTTTGATATGAGTCAAGGAAATGAAATTGGAGCAGCAAAACTGACGTATTTGTTGTCATGTGAACAGATTTTTACATCATTTGCAAATAGGGTATTATGAGTAATCATTAGCAAATAAAATATGATTTGGAGGTTTTATAGTTACTAACTTTCTCAGCTAGTAAAACTTGATATTTTCACTATCTCCTGTAGTATATTTTCTTGTGTTCATTTGCTAGCCATCCTTGAAATCACATACCCTCACCATCTAACTGCCAATCTTCCTATTTGTTCCTGCTTTGCTGTTTAAATGTCTTTTAATGTGCAGAGAGTGTCAGCAGACTTGTAAGTGCCCTAAAGGAAGGAGAGCTCTGCCTGGGCATTCACTCTAAATTAAGCATACAAGTTAATGCTCAATTGCAAAAATTTGCAAATTATGTTTTCAAAATACCTTACCACCTTAAAGCTACTTTTCAAAAGCTAAGTGTTAATACTACTCAGACTCTCATTTACTTTAGTATCATCTATCTACAATCAAGGTCAATTTAAAAAACAAAACAAAACAATCCCATCCACTTCTCCTTTGTCTCAGTTGAGAAAGGCACAGGCCTCCCATGGGTGTCAACAAAGTATGGCACATCAAAATTGGCACACCAAACTCCTCCACCTGCATCAAGGCTGGGCAAGGCAACCCAGCATGGGGAATAGGTTCCCCAAAACTACCTCATGTGCTAAGGAAAGGCCCTGATTCCACTGCAAGGATCACCACAAATAGACCAGGCTACTCAACTGTCACACACATGCAGTAGGCCCAAGATGGTCCTTCACAGGCTCCCTAGCTGTTGGCCACTGAGCTCTTATGATCCCAAGTCATCTGTCTCTGTGGGTTCCCACATCATGATCTTGATCCCACCCCTACCCCCCGGCTTGTATATTCCTTCCTCCCTCTCTTCAATGGGACTCCAGGAGCATAGCCCAGTGCTTGGCTGTGGATTTCTGCATCTGCTTCCATCACTTACTGGATGAAGACTTTCTGATGACAATTAGGGTAGTCAGGAGATGGCCAGTTCAGGCACCCTCTTCACTATTGCTACGAGTGTTAGCTGGGATTATCCTTGAGGATTCCTGGGAGTTTCCACGGCACCAGGTTTCTCCCTGACCCCATAATGGACCCCTCTGTCAAGATATCTCCTTCATTTCTCTCCCTCTCTGCCCCTTCCTTAACTTGACCCTCATCCCTCATGTTCCCATCCCCCTATACCCTACCAGTCTACCCAGGAGATCTCTTCTATTACCCCTTCCCAGGGAAATCAATGCATCCCTCTTTGGACCTTCCTTATTACCTAGCCTCTCTGGGACTATGAATTACACAGTTACTTCTTAGAAAATAATTTGATAGAGCATTATAATAGGTACTTAGAGAACCTCTAGGATGCTAAGTTATCATTTTACATCATTTGTCTTATTCCCATGAGGATCTGGCTTCAAGAGTACATGTCCCTGTTATTTGACAACTCATTTTTTTTTCTTACATGGAGTCTTCATTTAACAGGCATATACTTTCTAAGCAATTATGAAGTGTAGGCCTATAATAACTGGGGATGAAGAGAGAATGTTGCCTTGTTGGAGTTGGGAATAGGGAGTTGGTTGTAGGGGGAAAGAAGGAGGGGTGGGAAAAGGGAGGAGAGGGAGATCTGTGATTGGTATGAAAAAAGAATTTTTAAAAATCCTTAATAAAAAAATAAAAAGAGAAAGAATGTTGTGAGTAAGTGAACCATCAGAGGATGAAGTTAAAGAATCCTTCTAGTATTGTATAGGAGAATATGAACTGCACTTAGCTTCATTATTTAAAGTATCCAATTGTATATCCCCAAAGGTTCAGTAGGTCGCAATGGTTCTGAAAGCTAAATTGAGAATTACAAAGTATACTTTGTCAACCCTTAAGCTTCAGCTTTCTTTGACTTCCTTTCCTCTAAAAACAGAGTATAGTACTGTAATGTGGCTTGTTCTAGTATCATATGGGCTGAGCTGGCCTGTGGGCTTCTGGGCATTCTTCTTTTTTCGCCTCCCATGTCATCTTAGTAACACTGAAATTATAGACACATACTACTGTACCTGGCTCTCCATGGGGTCTAGAGATTTGAACTCAGGTCTTCATGCTTGTACAGCAAATCATTTACTCGCTGAACCATCTCCATAGTCCTATTTTTTTTAAGAACCTCCATACTGTTTATCATAGATGTTGTTCTGGTTTACATTCCCACCAACGGTGATAAGTTTCTATTTCTCCATATTCTTACACATTTTTCCTTTTCCTTATATATAACCTAAAGGCTGTGAAATTGCATTTGGTTTATATTTCTATAATTATTAGTGATGATAAATATCTTTTCATATGTTTGTTCACCATTTCTATATCTTGAGAAATGTCTACTTCAATTCATTATTCATCTCATAATCCAGTTGTCTGTACTTTGATGCTAAATTCTGAGTTTGTTTCATAGTTTGACCATTAACTTCTTATCAGATATTTGATTTACAATTAGCCTTTCCATTCCATTGATTGCCAAGAATGCTAACTTCAAAGTCTTTCAAAACCTGTTGACAGAATTGCCCAGCTAATCAGACATTTTCAATTTTAAAGCATATTTTACACTTCATTACCTATTGTTAGTACTTCCTACTCAGCACCACACTCAACTGAAAATAACTCAAAAGGTCTTTGATTCAGAAAAAGGCTTTCTATAGAATGAACGAAGTAAGGAATGAAGAGTAAGTGAATACATGGGGTAATATTGGTTTTCATCTGGAAGATCTCTGATCCATAGGTCTTCAAAATGTTTCAGAATTGTTAAGTGTTTTTCTTTGTAGACTACAACATATTTACTAGCCAATTAAAATGAATTTTCCTTTATACTGGGCATATAATCTGTTGTTACTTTTCCTAAAACCCGTTTATCTCTTCATGAACTAAAGAAACCAGATGTCTTTAGATCAAGTTTCAAATTATTCAAATATCTTCTCAGAACAAAAGAATTCGTTTTGGTGAAATAGTCAAGGAGATCAAGAGACAGATGGAAGCTACTGAGAGTCCCCAGAGTTGGTTATTAGAACATTTCACAGACTTTTTTTGCTTCCTGTAGTTAGAGTTTTCCTGCTTGGCCCAGTCAGGACAAATCTCTCTTACCCGCCAGTCCCACAGTCGCTCAGACCCAACCAAGAAAGCACACAAAAACTTATATTGCTTACAAACTGTATGGCCGTGGCAGGCTGCTTGTTATCTACCTTTTCTATCTTAAATTAACCCATTTCTGTTAGTCTATACTTTGCCACATGGCTTGTGGCTTACCAGTGTCTTTACATGTTGCTTTTCATGGTGGCGGCTGGTGGTGTCTCTCCCCAGCCTTCTACTTCCCAGAATTCTCTTCTCTCTTGTCCCGCCTATACTTCCTGCCTGGCCACTGGCCAATCAGAACTTTATTTACACAGAGCGATATCCACAGCAATTCCCCTTTTCTTTTTTTTTTTAAAGGAAGGTTTTAACTTTTACATAGTACAATTACATATAACAAAACAATTATCAAGCAAGAATTACAGTTACAATATTAAAGAAGATATCCTATCTATCTTATATTTGTGAGTCTAAGGTTTTATATCTAACTTATCTTTTATCATAACTGAGGAAATTATAACTATCTAGTCTTCAACCACATCAAAGACCTCAGAAGGATATAATATTACCTGAGAACCGGGAGAAGGATGTGAGTATTTTTCGGGAGTCTTGCAGGGTAGACAGAGACAGCTGGTAGCCTGAACAGTCACCTAATGTTCCTTTGTAAAGTTGGGGCATCTGTCTTCAGCCCACAGGGCTAGAATCTCTTGGTCACTTTTTTTAGTGTCCTGTAGAATGTCTGGCAGTTTCCTCTGCGAAGCAGGAACCTGAAGGACCATTTTGTCAAGCCAAGTTTAGTGGTCACCTTTCTATGGGTCCTGCACGTCCAGTTGATCAAGCAGTCCAGGCAAGAACAGTTTCTTGCCAAAATGGCTACTTTTGCCAAGGTGAAGATAAACTCCATATGAAGTGTCTTCAGTGCCCATCCTCCTCTGTGAAGTAAATTGGTGCTACCAGGAGCAGACATGTCTCACTGTCCAGAAAGTCTAAATTTTAAAAATATTTTAAATGCCATATTCTGTAGACCTTTGAAATGTTTGAAGATTACCTGTCTATCTGAAATATCTCTGTGTATACATAGAAGACTTAACTAACATGACTATGAGTATGATTATCATAGATGACCAGTTATTAATCTATTTTTAATTATCCATTACAATTTTAAATGAGCTATATGAATATAATACCTTAAACAAGAGTAGAAATATACACACAATATAACAAAATTAACTAAGTTTGTATCAATAGACTAAAATCTAAACCAATATAAAACATTTTAAACAAGTTGTTGCTCTTTAGAAGTAAGTTCCCTAATCTACCCTTTCATCCTATTATATCTATATCATATCCCCCTTTCTTCTTTAGAAAGAGATCTCATTTATAATCAACCTGCTTTAAAGAAAAATATTGGTTTTTCTCTGTCCCACACCAGAGGGCTCTTCTGATTTGGGACACAAGAATCTCTTAACCTTTTCTTTTAGCAATATGTCTGGGTTTAGAGAAGGAGTGAGCCAATTCCATTTCCAAAGCCAGCTTGATAATTTTTGGAATGTGGGCGTAGTTTCTCTTACTACTTCCTGCTGGAGGGGGGTGCTGTATCTTATGGGGATACAAAGAAAATTTTAGGATTATAGAGTAGTCCATTAGGGTGAACCTCTGAGCCAGTTGCCTTGAAACCATTCTGGATGTCAGATCATCTGGGCCATTGTGTCATCGGAGACCTTTCAGGTGGTCTTCGCTGATCAAACCTGATGTATCTTAATCTGGAACAAGTCCATAGCCTCTGGCTTTCTGTGGAAACAAAAGCAGAGACTCTCTTCCAAAGCAACATATCCTTATATCCAAATTTTGAAGTCAAGGTACCTTTAAAATTTACATATTTATTTAACTCAACAGCTTTTACAATCAAATCTTTTTCTGTAGTTAAAAATTCCAAAGACAAGACAAACCAGATTCTCTGTGTAATATCCATCTTTGTAAGACTGAAACGCCACTGTGGCTGCTGGCTCCGCCCACCTCAGCTTCCCAACATGGTGGTGGTACAGTTTACCGCCAGCTCTGGGTCTGGAGCCATGTGTACCATCAACTATCAGAAGCAGTTCTATCAAAGCAGCGCATAGCCCATAAACTTTTTTTTTTTTAAACTAGCAAAGGCTAAATCTACCATGCAGCAGAGTAAAGTGCCTCTTGTAGATTCCTCATTCCCGCCGCACTGCAGGTCAGATGCACATGCCAGGAACCCGCCATAGTAGTTCAAACCAGCAGGCTGCCGCTAATTTGAGAGAGACAACTAGGAAGTTGTTTTTAGCTCCGTCTTAGAATCTTTTTACTCAGGTTTTAGGTGGAAATTCTTGCCAATACGTTGGGTGCCATTTGTAGTTAGAGTTTTCCTGCCTGGCCCAGTCAGGACAAATCTCTCTTACCCGCCAGTCCCACAGTCGCTCAGACCCAACCAAGAAAGTACACAAAAACTTATATTGCTTACAAACTGTATGGCCGTGGCAGGCTGCTTGTTATCTACCTTTTCTATCTTAAATTAACCCATTTCTGTTAGTCTATACTTTGCCACATGGCTTGTGGCTTACCAGTGTCTTTACATGTTGCTTTTCATGGCGGCGGTAGGCGGTATCTCTCCCCAACCTTCTACTTCCCAGAATTCTCTTCTCTCTTGTACTGCCTATACTTCCTGCCTGGCCACTGGCCAATCAGAACTCTATTTACACAGAGCGATATCCAAGCAGCTTCCTATATGTCTTCTCTCAAACTCATTTTCAGTTTTTGTTAACTTATACTTTTCCTATCTTTTAAGAAGGAATCTTGCCAAAATTATTTTTTTAAATAGTGGTGTCGGAACTGAGCATAGAACTATAGCTCATAACTTGATATTGGGAGGTTACAATCAATAGAAATGGACATTTGGACAGAATGAGGAGACACTGAAGAGAATTAAATGGAGAAGGTAAACTCCATATAATGAACACAGATTAAGTAGTTGTAAAATGCAGCTCAGCTATCAGAACACAGTCACATAGGGGTAGACAGGTAGATTAAAAAATATCAAAACATAGGCTCCCACTCCCCCCAACAAAGATGCTATCTGTGATTGACATCTGCTTTCAAAGTCAAAATTTGTTTTCTCTAATAGTCTCACTATGTGTATTAACCAAACTTAAGTATAGTGTACATGCCCAGCAGTAGATTGGCAACACAAAATGAACTCAATGGTATTTTTGTAGACTGTTTGTCTCATATTGCTTTGTTTGATCATTTTTTTCTTACTGATATTTTGCTTGTCTATATGCTTTCTTGTTTTGTGTTTTAATGAGTTTTGTGTGTGTGTTTATGTTTTTTATGATTTTAAATTTAAATTTTTATTTATTTTTTTTTTCCTGATTGCTTTCTAACGAGAGAAAGAAAGGGCATGTAGTTGAGTAGATAAGGAGATGAGATGAATCTCAGAAGAGTCTGGGGAGGGAAAATAATAATTAGAATATGTTGTATGAAAATATTTTCAACTAAAATGTATATAAAAACAAAATGAAAAATCTGAACATCAAAAACATCCTAAGAAAATTATAATATTTACACTTCACAAGATCTCTTGCATTATGTTATTTATAGTGATAGTTAAAACATGTATTTATTAATTTTGATATTCCCTCTCCACCTTTTAGTTAGTTTGGATAGGGGTTTGTATGTCTTGTTGATTTTCTCAAAGAACCAACTTTTTGTTTCATTGATTCGTAGTATTGTTCTCTTTGTTTCTATTTTATTGATTTTAGCTCTCAATTTGTTTCCTGCCATATACTCCTCTTGGGTCCATTTGCTTCTTTTTGTTCTAGAGCTTTCAGGTGTGTTGTTAAGTTGCTAGTGTGAGATGAGATCTCTCCAAACTCTTTATGTGGGCATTTAGTGCTATGACTTTCTCTCTTAGCACTGCTTTCATTGTGTTCCATAAGTTTGTGTATGTTGTGCACTTGTTTTTATTGACTTCTAGGAAGTCTTTAATTTCCTTCTTTATTTCTGCCTTGACCCAATAGTCATTAAGTACAAATTTATTCAGTCTCCATGAATTTGTATGCTTTCTGTTTCTGTTGTGGAACCCAGCTTTAATCCATTGTGATCTGATAAGATGCAGGGGGTTATTTTAATTTTTTAAAAATCTGTTGAGACTTTTTTTAGTGACCTAGTATGTGGTCACTTCTTGGTCTACTTGTGGAACTCCTAACCATAAGAACAGGGGCTGTTTCTAACTCTTTTGCCAGCTTTTGGGACCCTGTTCCTCATACTGGGTTGCCTTGACCAACCTTAATTTCAGGGGAGGTGCCTAGTCTTACTGCAACTTTATAAGCCATGTTTGGTTGATATCTATGGGAAGCCTGACCTTTATATGACTAAAAATTGAGGAGAAGTGGATGCCAGGAGGCAGAGAGGAGATGGGGAGGATGTGAGGAGAGGGAATGGGGGAGTGTAGGGAGGAGAAACTGCAGTCAGGATGTAAAAATTAAAAAAATAATAAATAATTAAAAATAAAAATAAATAATAATAAACAAGGCACTGTTCAAGAAACAAACATATGTTTATCCAGTCATTTGAAAATTTGCAGTGACAGGCTCTGATTCTGACAAGTCATTGAAACTCTGAGAAATCCACAGGTCTCTAGGTGGCCACAAGGCACAGGTTAAGGTATTTTTTTACTCTGATGTGCTCCCATCACTAGAACCTGCCATATATGCAGATCTACAGTAAGCCACTTGCAAAAATGACGAAGAACTGTTTCTGGTATATTGTTCTTCTAGTATTGTTTCAGATTTTATGCTTCCACGTTCCACAAGTCTCACTGGGCAAGGGTTTCATATATTAATTATAAGATTTCCATTAATATTATTTCATTTCTTGAACTCCCTTCGCTCTCTTTAAATGAAATACTCATTGGCATAGGAAATTGAAAATAAAATAATGCTACCATACTAGTCTTAGTTGAACAATATGCTTACATTGTCCCTGAGTCACAAATTTTGATTGCTAGTGTGGAACATTTTTATCCTCCAGGTATTGTGGAAGCTATTTACCTGTGCTAATACTTGCCATCTAAACAGCTCAGTCTTTCAGTGCCATTCTCGTCTGCATATTCTACAGAAGTCTATTTGGTATGGACAGAATCAGGCTTGTTGTAGGGAATTCTTTTCTAGTAGGTGCCTGTAGGACATCCATATCATTTGCATTCTGTTGAAATAAATGGAACCCTTTGAGAGAAGATGCTTAATAATAGCATAGCAGAATTTTATTTTGGCCAGAGAAGGTCTAGTTTATTAATTTAATTTTTTAAATTTTTCTATCACATGTATCACTCTATATAATTGTAGCTGATAATTCTTAGCACTTACTGTTAGACAAACATTGTAGGAAGTTTTTCCATGTACAATCTTCACACTACTCCTGGTATATTACTATCATTTACAGATGAGGATATTCATGCTTGTACTGCTTAAGAGACTCTCTTAAGCTAGAAAAATATAAGGTGAGAGTTAAAACTAGTCTGTGTGACTGAAGCATAAGTTTTTACATTGCTCACTGATAAAGGTGTGTAGGCTATGGTACAATAGCATAGAGATTCCCAAATATGGTGGTTTATATATCAATAACTTTCTTTGAATTTCATGGTCTTAAGTTTGCACCTCTGTTCATTGAGCTCACTTAGAAACCCAATTCCACCATGACCTAAGAATATCTCTCATATGTACATTTAAGACAGGTCACAGTTGCCTCTCTATTCTAGCCTATGAGAAAGAAAACAGTCAGAAAATTAAGCCTGGATACTTTACTTCTTTTATATACTTTTGGATAGTCTCACAGTCGCACATAGCTTAAAGAGATATTAATAAATGTAATTTTATTTAATTAATTTATTTGTTGAGAATTTCATAGATGAGTACTATATGCACATCATTCTCCCTTTCCTTGTCTCCCAACTCTTCTCCTGTTCCTTCCACTCCTTCTCAAATTCATGGCTTATTATTTAACTATAATTGTTACACACATACACATGTTTATAAAGATAATATGCTGAGATCATTTAATGTTGCTTGTATCTGTTTAAAGCTGACCTCTTTGGTTTGGCTAACCTGTACTCACTAGAGAAGACTGAATTTCCCTCTCTCAGCAACCATCAATTGTCTATAGTTCTTATTTGAGGGATGAACTCCTAAGAGAATCCCCTTATCCACTTTGGTATGTCAATTTTTGTTGGAATTTTTAAGTCTTGATGACTCTAGAGTACTACAGGCTGAATTTCTGGATCCCATGTCCCAAGTTTCATGTGTTGGAGCATAATATCTGATGTGACAATGTTAATAGATGAGGATGTTGGCATGAAGGCTCCACCCTCAAAATGCAATTAGTTACTTTACAACAGACATTCGAAGGACCACTCTGTCCCTCTGCCATGTGGAAATGATGAGAGAAAGTTGTTTGTTTGTTTTTTTTTTTTGTTTTTGATTTTGTTTTTTGTTTTTTGGTTTTTCAAGACAGGGTTTCTCTGTGTAGCTTTGTGCCTGTCCTGGATCTCTCTCTGTAGACCAGGCTGGCCTCGAACTCACAGAGATTTGCCCGGCTCTGTCTCCCGAGTGCTAAGATTAAAGGCATGTGCCACCACCACCTGGCTGGATTTGTGTTCTTATATGCATGCATTAATGAAACATTTCCTTTGATGAGCATCTTAGTTTTGGAAAGAGAAATTGCTCCTTGGAGCATTGGCAGTGTTTTAGGTAGGATCATCCTCAGACTTCCTCATTTCTTTGCCTCAATGTGTGTAAGTGTACAGGTTGGATGTTGCTGAGATAAAGAGGCAAGAGTCACCCATCATTTACAGTAACCTTACACGAATCTCATATATTAATGGTTTCTGGGTACTTTCCTGTAGTGGCTGTTAGTACTGTGTAGTAATGAGAAGGAGTTATTCATCTTACAAGAAAATATACAGTAAACAAATTCCTAGGTGTAGTAGTATCACTTACAATCTCCTTCTAATTTTTTGACTTGTGAATGAAAAGGTCCCCTTCTGAGGGGACTGGACCTGCCTGTACTGAATCCACCAGGTTTAAATGAATCCCCAGGGGAGTCTTGGCCCTGGAGGACATGGGAATGGAGGGGAGGGGATGGGGGGGAGGTGGCGGTGAAGGCGGGAGGGAGGAGGACAAGGGGACCCATGGCTGATGTGTAAAATTAAAACACAAATGTAATAAAAAAGGGAAAAAATAAAAAAAAAAAGAAAAGGTCCCCTTCCATGGAATTGGAGATACAGCTCAGTGGTAAGAGAAATTGTTGCTTTTGCAAAGGATCTGGGTTCATTTCCCAGCACACACACGTAAGCTTCCCACCATATGTAACTTTAATTTTGGGAAATCTGATACACTCTTTTGGTTTATCTTCTGGAAGTAGGTGTGCACCTGGTGCACATATACATATGCAGGCTAACATTCACATGCGTGAAATAAAAAGAAAAATTCAAGTCCATCCACAGTTTGGTTCATGTGCTAATACTTCAAGAAAACATTTTGAAGGTATCAAAAGAACTGGATCCTGCAGGAGAACAGTGGCAATTAACATAAGAACACTGAAAAATGTTCCTCTGCATGAGTTCTCATTGAAGGTAGAAGTGAGAGGGTGGACAGGTAGATGCGTTCGTTACTTCACCAGATATGAGAACTGTGGAGGTGGTAAACTTAGCAAGCATTTCTCTCATTATTTTCCAGAATAATAATAATAATATGGCAGGAAATGTTAGTCACCCTAAAAGAACATCTTATATGCTTCATCATTACAAGACCAACTTCAGAATTCATTTTGATTTATTGCAATTCAGCTTAACTGTCAAGACTGCCTTTTTAATTGCCAACAATCCCTGTTGAATTTTTATGCCAAAAAGGTGGCTGCTGGTGGCTGTTTTTATGAGGTGTTTGCTGTTTTATTTTGGTTTGAATGTGTTTTTATTGCTCAAATATTGTCCAAAGATGCATTACCTCTACCAGAAAGTCTAGTGCTCAATATACAGGTTATCTCCACGATGACAGCTTTGTATCTTCAATGTCAGATACACTGCTCCCAAGTCATACAAGATTTACACATTCTATTATACTTCTATTGAACAGCTCTTAATCTGCTCAGAAGAAAACATGCTACAAACAGCAAATTTTATCCCCTTGCATTTAATGGGTATCTTTCTTAGAAAGGATGGACAATTGTATTAGAAATGCTCCAGCCAGATCGAGCTTATTTTGAAAAGATGCCATAAAAACCCAGATTGTAGCTGATACATCAGTATTGCAATAGACCCAAGTTCTTACCCTGCTCATTTACTGAGTAGTCCCTTCTCCCAAATACCAATAATTTCTTGGAATCTTGTTTCTATGATCCATATTTTAGTCATTGGAAGGGAGATTTTATTTACCGTGGAATTTCATGCTGAAATTGGGTAGCAAGGTACACATGAACTTCCTGGGACAAGTTTACTGCACAATCTTGCATAGATTGTATTTCAAAGGATGCATCTTCAGTCATAACACTGAATTTGTGCAGGAGTTAGTTATATTATAATGAGGTAGTTCAAAATTTATTGAGTGTTTTTATCTTTCAAGAGATATATTTAAAATGAAGAGAGAAGGAAGCAACATTTTCTTCTATATCTTGCATTTGGAGGTAGGTAATGTCTGATATTCAGGCAAGCTCGTTTTTCTCATTGCTACATATCTCTTAAGGCAGTGCACATGTCAAATAATCAGATATCGGTATCTAGGCTATTTGTAATCTCTGAGTTTATTCAGTGGATATAATAGTATCTTCCTTGATGATAAAATGTTTATAAACATTATAAAACATGTTCAATATGTAGTTGTTAATCATGGTGGAAGCCTTGGAGTACAAAGTGGAATCTAAGATTATCCCAAAATCACCTTCATGTGTTTTCTAATCTTTGTTTCTGTCTCCATCTCCTTTCTCTCTCCCTGTCTTTTTCTAGCCATTGATTGCCACATATCTTTAAGTATATTTTGTGAGAATGTTAGGGCTTGGTTTTCTTTTCTCTGGAGTTAGTTCTCTTATGCCTTATTTGATGTCTTTATAAGTTGGATATCTCTAAACACCTGTAATTATATTTAGAAATGTCTTATTCCCAAATACTCACTGAAGGACTAAACAGTAATAAATCATATAAAAAGGAAATAATTATAGGAAAAGGAAAGATGAAAAAGTTGATACCCAATATTCATGTTAACAGGACAATCTATTTATTGAACACCACATTAATGTTCACATAGGTAGGCATGAAAGAAGTACATTGGACTTTGAGAATTACCATTTAACTTTGAATTGTAACATTTTGGACTTGGAAATAAACAGATAATACTTCTAAGGACATTTTAAAGATCATAAAAGCACTTCTCTACATTTGTTTAATCTATGTTGGTACTTTATTTGGCATGGTTAGAATGTCCCGGTTACTGCTTTAAATAGGAGCATTGTCTGTTTTGGCTCCTTTTTTGGATCCTTCTTCCTTCACTCCTCAGTGTTGTGACCTGGCATTTGACTTTAGTTTCACAGTTCTTCCTTCCTTTTCTTACCATAGCCAATTCCTGCCATTAGCATTTTAGCATCCAGGGACTTTACAAGGTACCATCCCTATAGCTCAGTCCTTCTTTCTACCTTGCAGCTGCTGCGATAACATGCCTCTTCTCTTTAAAAAGAAAGACAAGCCCTGGGAATGACTGTGGCGAAGCAAACTACTTAGAAGTTGACTCAGTGTTGTCCCTGCAGGCACTTTGCTTAGTTTGCAGAAACAAATGCCATGCATGCCTCCATGTTACTTGGTACAATTTGTCACTTTAGATTCTCAAGCAGTTGATATGATGTGCCTTGCTCAGCTCCTCATCAGAATGCACTACAATTTGTCCACTTCAAACCCACCAGGAAGAGAGGGCATTCACTTTGACATTTTCACTTTAGAATCAGCCCATTAATAGTGCACTTGATATGTCAGGTTCTTAATGAAATACTTTCCTCTGATTTCTTTTGCCCACAATCAGATGGCCTGGTTCAAGGTTAGTGCTAACCCTAGGCTATTTTTCTTTCTTTCTTGTTTTTCTTTTTCCCTTTTGACAGACATTATATGTACTGCCTGTTTTCAACCCTCAGTGTCTCTGCTCAGGCAGAAGAAAATGTTGTATAAAGATTAGTTTAGCTCCATACCTATTGAGATCTCAGGTCTTCTGCTATTATCAGAGGTACCTCAGTAAGCTCCTAAATGATACCATGTCCTCTGTCCCTCCTCCAGTTAAAATCTATCCCAGAATGCTTCATTCCCATTGATGTGAAAACCTCCTAATATGGAAGATACAATGCCCTTAAATACTATGATAGGCCTGAGGGTATTCCAGACATTGTGCATATATTACATAAGCACATATTATCTCATATAATCTCTGAGAGGAGTATAGAAATTGATACACAGAGCATTTAATTTGCTTGCACAGGGTCATATAACAAGGCAGTGCAGAATCTGGGGCTGGTAATAGTTTAAAATTAAACTTTCTTAAACTAGACTATCACTGCTTTAAAATAATCATCTATTCATTATTTGCAAGTAGTAAACATTTGTTGAGCATTATTTTTTACCACTATCATGCTGAGTATTCTGTAAGAGGTAAAATACTGTACAGGAGTCCCCCTTATCAGCAAGGAATGCATTTTAAGTCCACTAATAGGAGTCTGCCATGATGAGTAGTGCTGAACTCTCTGTATATAGATTGTGCCTTTCCTGTACAAGGGTATCTGTGATTAAAGCTTAATTTATACTTAGACATAGTAAGAGATTACTAATAATAGAAAAACAAAATCACAACTGAATATTAAAACATGTGTAAATGTGGTCTCTTTTAAAGGAAAGTTCCTCATAGTTTCTCATTGGCATAACAAGATTGTTACCATCACTACTCCTGTGCATTGGGCTATTATTATTGGGCTATAAAAAAAGAGCTACTTGAACACAAACTCTGTGATAATTCTGATAACTAAGGTGGTTTCAAGTGGCTAATGGGTGGCTAGCTTGTGTGGTATGTACATACCAAACAAAAGGGTGATTAGTGTTCTCGGTAGGATGGAATGGAATGTGAAAACACAAAATATCATCATGCTCTTTAGAATGGTGCACAATTTTAAAAGTTATGAAGTGTTTGTTTCTGAAATTTCCCTTCTAATGTTTTTAGACCACTTTTAACAATGATTGACTGAGACACTGAAATCAAAACAATATAGGATGACTACTGTCCTTACTTTTGTAGGTATCAGATAGGTTTTCGTGTATCAATAAATATTTAAAACATCTCTTGTGAAGATAGAGACATACTAATGGTGCTAAGGGAACCCAGAGAAGATATTTAGTCCAGTCCAAGGAGCCAAGGAAAAGAATTTAACACAGTGTCCAAGAGAAAGAGAAAATATTATATTCATTATCTCTTTCTCTCTCCTCCCATACCAATTTTTTTCTCATTTGTGTACACACACATACACACACACAATCCTATACACACACACACAATCCTACACACACACATAATCCTGCACACACACACAATCCTACACACATACATGCACACACATGCACACAATCCTCCACACATATACACAATCCTGTACACACATACACAAAATCCTGCATACACACACAGTCCTACATGTACACCACACACATTCCTATACACACACATGCAATGCACACACAATTCTACATACACACAGATATAGTCACACAATCTTACACACGCATGCACATACACACGCGCGCGCTCACAGTCCTACATCTCCTCTGTTTTTTGTACTTCCTTCGTCTATCTCTACCAGCACTTATCTATTGTATTTATCCATTTAAAAACAGTTTATTGAGTAATGCTGTGTCAGTCACCATTTCCCACACTGGGGAGAGATAAGGAAAAAGAAAATAGACTTTCTTGAATTTTATTTCCAAGTGAAAGGAGGAAAAAATCCTTAAACAGATATGGAATGAAATGACAGTGTGTGAACACTAATAGGGAAGAGTTCAATTTAACAGAAATGGCTTTTATAAGTGTGGCCCTTCTCATGCTGTACGACGATTTTGTGTTTACATTTCTGGTTCTGCCTTGATACTTTGTACTTCTGGAGTAATGAAATATGCTTTGCTATTATTTCTATGCCCAACAAGAAAACAATGAGGTTCAGGCTTTGGGGCAAGTCACTGTTGAAAGAAGAATGAATGAGCCTTCATATTTAAAGAACAAAGGTCTTATGGTGAAGAATATAAGGGAGAGGAGGAACTAGAGCATGGGAAAACTACTGTTAGAAGAGGAGTCTGACATTTATGACCTCAGAGACTGAACAGTTGTTATGTGTAAGACTTACATGTAGGAGTGGCTATATGGAGGATTAGAGAGAAAGGCCAGTGAATAGAGGAATCTACCTACTTCAAGAACCTGCTAGGTTAAAGAGCTGTATTCCAGCTTGACTGTACACTATAATATGGTAGAAAGCTTTTCATAGTAGAGTCTATGATCTTATTTTAGATATCTGTGATATGGGAGCTCTCAGTATATTTCAGGAAAGTGATGTTTTATAAATAATGTCTACAGGTATCTCATATGCACAGAGTCAAAGTTGAGAATGATTGTACTATTATGTAAGAAATTCTTTTCATGTGGCTTTTGGAGCCAAACAAAATTTTTGCTATAATTAAATAATTAAATCGAGAAGATTCTAATAAAGAATAAATGATAGCCTTCAGTGATTCTTGTAACCAGAAACCAGTAAATGGCTATGACAAAGAGGGAAATACTGTGATAAAATCAAGAAAGTCTTTTTGGAAAGGGCAGGATTTTACACAAAGGTAAAAGGTAAAAGAATATCACTCTTTGACCAGTTTGGGTCTGGTGGAAACTACTACTTAAGACTTAACTTTGAGGTTGGAGTTTTTTTGTAAAGAGAGAGAGAGAGAGAGAGAGAGAGAGAGAGAGAGAGAGAGAGAGAGAAAATGAATGAGAATCATGCCTTATGGGGTTTAGTGTATTTGAAAATTATGACTCTACTCACATGTGCAGTAAGCCTTAGCCTGAAGGGATTAAGTCCCCAGATACATTTCTGAATTTCAGAGAGACTTTGCCCAATATCTTGAGCAAATGCCTCTAAAACAGATGTGCTTTTGGGTAAGAAGTCTTGATACTTTCCTGAAGGATTTTGGACATAGTTGCATATATAACAATGAATCAGAGCCATTGCTGAATGGTTATGTATAAAATATCCTATAATGAGAAAGAAAATATTCTTTTCCAACAAAAGAGGCTGTGGGCAAAACAGAAAACAGTACTTTCACTTGGTTATGAGCACTTAAAATCTGTAAAGTAACTGACCATATCTTGCAAACCTAATCTTGGTATGTCCCAGATGGTCTAGAAATTAGTGGGTACCCCTAGCTGATTTATATGTCATGACTTCTCTACCTCAACTGTCCAAGTGCTAGGGTCTGTTGACTTCTGATATATTGACTATTTGTGGGTTTGAAGACCTTCCATTTAGCTTGTGAATTTTTTTATAGACACCTGAAACTTCCAAACTTAACCCATTTTCAAAAATAATAAAAGAGACTTGTATGTGGGCTATCAATTCTTTATTAATATCAGCATCACCATAATTATATGTAATCTTAGAAGGAGATTTAATGGCTCTTGACATTTAGTGTGGAATCCCATTGGCAAGGGAGGTGATTACTGAGGTTCTAATTTTTCTCTTCATCTGTAGTCCTTTCACATTATTATTGGTTAAATTATCAAGACGTGTAAAATAATATGGCCATACTAGGTAGCTCAACAAAGATTAACATACTTCTCAATCTCACTATGACAACAATCAGTCTTCAAGTTAGAATTACAAACCCAAGTCTATTTAATGCATTTGTAAGTTGTTATCCCCTACTGACGAGGCACTTTTAGCCACTATCTTTTATCATATGCTTGCTACTTGATAATGATCAAAAGTATTTGAAAGAGGAAGAGCAACTGATAGCCAGACTTGTGATTTCTGGATTGAAATATGAGATAGTATCACCATTTAAGCTGCATTCTTCTGTTACTTACTAAATGTCTGACTGGTGAATACAAGGGAGAAATATGCCTTGTGAATTGCAATGTGAGTTTGGCATATGACTCTGTTAATATGATTTTCAGAAACTGCATGTAAATTTCAAGTCAGAAATGTTCCATTTCTAGTTTCAATTAACTACAAACAAACAGAGCCAAGATACCTAAAATGATTTGGCTATAAGCTTATATTTAAGTCACTAATTTATATGGCCAAAGGGCCTTATGTTTGCAAAGCCATCCCCTTAAGAGCTGAGGTGAAACAAGTGAGTGGCATGAGCTATAAATGAATTGAAAATTGCCTTCTGTTCCAGACCAGTGCAATGGTTCGTGTTTTGTAATGAGCCCTAGTTGGCAAGGTAACTCATGTCACCAGGAGGAGCTCTCCACAGACTGCTCCATTTGTCACTGCTGTCTGAAGGACACAATGAGCCGGGGAAGCAGGCACTCTGCAGAATTTTTATGGTGCTGTGTGTATGCATTGGTCTCTCTTCTCAAACTATAATATATACAAAATCCCCAATGTTTAAATAATTCTAGGGTTGTGACACAAGCTGACCAAAGCTAGGAGAGTTAATGCTGACACTAGCATATTAACTGAGCCGGAGATCAGGTTGGGTGAGGGGAAGAAAACGATGGATGCTGAGAGAGAGTCCCTATTTGTGATGGAGTGTTCATCTGCATTGCCATTTGTCTGGGATGCTTTGGTCTGTTCTGTGCAGCTTTGTGTAGTGATTTTTCAACTTGGTGTCTTTTAATTTTCCATGTCCTCATCCTCCTTTTAAAAAAGGACAAAAAGTATAAGGGGTGGCTAGAATCGTTACAGGAATTTGGTTGCAGTTGCCAAGAGCCATCTGCGAAGTAAGTTAGCTGTTTGAACTTAGAATGGTGAATGGTTAAAAGGAAAATCTCTGGGACATAGATCTTTGAGGAAAATAAAATCAACAAATTAAGCCAATTAAAAAAACTGTATTACTTTCTGTTATTAGAAAATGAGCATGTACTCATTCTCAACCCTCAAAACAACACAAAAGGTATGAACTACAGAAACCGCCTGTAGTTATCCTTCCTCATCATATCAGATATAGCATTTGTTAGTGTTTTGTTATATTTCCTTATGTATAACTCTATATTCTTTGCACATTGGTTTGTTTTCACCAGGAAAATTTTCTATAAATGCAGTTCACATTTAGGATCTTGAGATTCCTATACCAAAATCGTCCTTCCTAAGGCAGTGTTAATTTACAATGCAGCACCAATACATGCAAGTGGGGAAAACAGCTGCTGGCCGCTGTTTATTGGACAATGGCCAGATGCTAGACTGACACTGCTTTATGTTCTCTGTTTCTCTGCCTTCTTCCACCCCACTTCTCCCTTCCCCCTCTCTCCCTTCCTCTTCTGTGTCTGTTTCTCTCTCCCTGTCTGTGTGTCTGTCTCTCTCTGTGTCTGTCTTTTTCTCTGTCGCTTTGTCTCTCTAGCTCTCTGTCTCTGTCTGTGTCTCGTGTGCGTGAGTGTGTGTGTGTGTGTGTGTGTGTGTGTGTGTGTGTGTGTAGTGTGTGTATATGATGTTGAACCAAAGTTTTATGCATGCTAAGTATAGACTTTTCCACTGACCTAGGCCTCAGGTCCTGCTTTGAATACTTCTTATGCCTAAATGGATGGAATTCTCATAAAATTCTGCTAGAGGAGGGGCTGCCAGCATTTCTGTTTTATAGTTGAGGAAACTGAGTTTTAGAAATGTTACAAGGCCATTTAAGAGGTTAAATCGGGATTTTGATAAGGCTTTAATATGGGAGAGAGGAAATTTCCAGTCCTCTCTACTACTTTTTCACAGCTTCCCCTTTCCCTCCCCTTCTCCCTTTTCCTTGCCTCTCCCTCTTGTGCCTGGGGGGAATCAACCATGTGAGTGTAAAAACCTATTAGGTAAGCAAAGAGCAGAACTCCAAGGGAGTTATGAATGTTCAGCTTTAGTAATTCCAAGCAAGCACCCTTGCATTATGTTCATTATTAAACAAACAGAGCACCACCACTTCCTCTGTGTTGTTGGCGTTGTGAGCTGAATTTGAACTACTACAGAAAGGAAAACTTGAGACAGCTGTAGACAGAGGTTTATGTTATGCACAGGTATACCTCCTTTCTGAGTCTGATTCCTATCTTTCTTCCTCACTGAGACCAGAGTACCAGCTGGAATACTGATCGCAAAAATGTGCTCCTGCAGCTTTTCAGTGTTAGACTAGATTGTGAAGATAAATGCATGTAAGGACAGTGTAGGGAATTTAGAATCTACCTTTACATTCTGTGACTCTTGTATGGAGTAACAGAGCATGCTTGTGGATAAGTTTTGTGTGACGGTAGGTAAGTCTTTTCCATTTGCAGCTTAATTTGTTTCTCTCTAAAGGAAGGCAGAGTGACAAAATCACATTTAAGGACCTTTGATCTCTAAGAGCCCCATGTCTACTTTTGAGAAGTTTGTAGCTGCTGACTGTGGGTTTTTCTCAGTATTTGTTCTTGTTTTTAATTTTCCATGGCTTCTCAGCAGAGGTTAACTGTTACTGGTTTAGTGTTGCTAAAAGTCTTCTGTAGAAGATAAAAAGTTTGTATGATCGATCCATCAAGTAGGAGCAATTTGATAAGCCCCCATGGTCCTAGAAAAGAGTTTACCAAGCAGTAGTTTTGAATTTCCAGCATAACCAAGTTTTGTCAGTTATATTCCTCAAGATTCTCATTTCAATAAGTGATTTGGGGACAGAAATGTTGTGTGATGTTTCCCCAAAGTCACATACCTAATTAATAGAAAAGACAAGGTTGATTCCATGTCCTATAGCCCCTACTTTAGAATGTGTTTCCCAAGGTCTGTTTGCCTCAACTGGGGGATGAGGAGAATTGTGAAGTTGAGTAAGTTTGAAGACTATGACTTCCTACATTATAGATTATTTCTGAAGTTAGGGGTTAAAATTTTCCTAATTTTCTCAGACACATTAAATATTCTTGAACATTGTAGCAGTATTGGTAATTTTTCCTTACTGAATCTTTTCTTTATATATTAAGAACTCTTTCAGGATCTCATATGTATCCACAAGCTTAATCCTTGGAACATCCCAGGGAAGATTATCAATATCTCTGTTATTTTCAGAGCAGAAAACCAAGGCCCTGAAACATAACATAATTGGCTCAAGTTCACACAACTAAAATGGTACTGAGCTAAAATTTCAGCCAAAAACAGTTTGACTCCAAAGCCACTATGCTCAGCTTATGGAAGAATCTGCTTACCATGCAATACATCCCAATAGCCAATAAAACCCAGGTTTTATTAAAACATGTGTTGGTATAGATTGTTTTGAAATAATTCCTGGTCTATATTATAAACAAGGTTAAAATATAGAATTCTAGAATAGTAGAAACAACATTTGAGATCAACACTCTTAGGAAAACAGGAATATGAGTCATAAGGGAACCTTTGGCTGCAGAAGAGTGGTAGCTGGAAGTAGGATCCATATCCTCTAGTGATTACTTTGCTGTATTTTTAAAACTGGGAATCTTTTAAGAAGAAGGGAACAACAATAAATATGAGGGCTCTTCACTGGTATAGGTGCAATATATTGAGAGCTTGCAGATATATCCTCTTTCTCTTCTTTGGTGTGTAGGTGACAACAGGATGCAAGGGATACAGCATAGCAATTAGGTTCCAAGATGGGAAAGGCACTCATTGTGCAAGGTGCTATGAAGAAGTTATTCTTAATGTCTGCAGTGTAGACAAGTCACATTTTACTGACCAAAAGAGCATAACACAAATAGCCTTATAGTATTTTATGTCTATCAGAATATTATATAAGCCATTTTTAATAGTGTGGTAGGACAGAGCAAAGATACTTAGAACTGGAAAAGGAACATTATATGGACTCAACAGGTAATATTAATGAATTTATATGTATATAAAATAGATGAAAAAATAGATGAAATAGAAAGACATGAATTTGAGTGGAGCAGGGTATATGGGTGGGTTTGGAGAGAGGGAAAGGAAGGAAGAAATTTTGTAATTAAATTGTAGTTTCAAAAATAAATAATAACAAAAAGTTAAGAAAGAATAGTGGATAGAGTTTAAAATAATAATCTTGAAATTATTAGAATAAAATTTATGATTTGGGTCCTATTTGTGATAGTCAGCCCACTTAATTTTCATTTTGATTCATACAAATGATATCTCCAACTCATAACAAAAATTCTTATGAGTTGTTTTTAAAATATTAGGGATATTTAAATTTTTATTCCATCTTTCATTGGAGATTTTCCTTTAAAAAATATCAGAAAGTCAAGACTGTAAGTAGCTATCGCTAAATTAGTATTCTTTTTTTTTCTTGGTTATAATTTACTGAAAGTTTAGGAGTTTACTGTTCCAGTAACTGTTTGGGTTGTTGACAGTTCATATTTTTATTCAGGATGGTTAAAGATCCAGGTATTTGCTTCCTGGAATGGTGAGATCACAAAATGAGTAGCCACTGAAGAGTTCTATAACTCTAATAATTAAGGTCATATGTGGGGCTTTATAGATGTTTCAGACAATATTTTCATATTTAGGCTTGGTTTTTATTGTTCATATTTAAGGTTGGGAGTATACTTCATAGTAGGTTTCTTCCATAAGCATTCCAAGAAGTTCAGAATCTGCTCTTTTGTCTCTAGACTCCAAGTTTAGGGTGTGGGGAGGGTACATGTGCTAACTTGGCACAGCCATATCTGATGGGAATGGCAAAAGTCATAGGCCAGCATAGCTGCTTGACAAAGACCCAGCAAAGCTGTGCTACATGATGACAGCCACATCACCTTTGGTTTTCATCTTCACCTGTTGCATACTTGGGAGACTTTTGGGGGGGCGGTTCAAGACAGGGTTTCTCTGTGTAGCTTTGTGCCTTTCCTGGAACTCACTTGGTAGCACAGGCTGTCCTCGAACTCACAGAGACCTGCCTGGCTCTGCCTCCTGAGTCTTGGGATCAAAGGCGTGTGCCACCACCACCCGGCTGAGACTTTTAATATTTGTACAATTTTGGGATATTGGATTGATGAGAAATTTCTTATGAATAATTTATGCCTTCTTCCAGGAATACTGCTTCTAAGCTTCCCCAGGAAAGTCCTGAAAATATCACCCCTCCCATTTTTAGGGAGATATCCTTATCTACTTGAAGGTCATCCTTACATCTTGGAGGCTGTGACACACATAAAGAATCCAGAGGTTTCTTTATGAGGCTATGAGCCATTTTTGAATCATCTGTTCCTGTACTTACTCTAGAACAAGATATTCAAAACAAAATAAACTTAAAAAGGTTAATAAGATTTGATGGGCTAGAGGAGTTGGCTACCGATCAGATTATAAGCCTCTTCCCACTGTACACTCAGATGATTACTTGACATATACACCAACAAAGTTAGATTAGCTGAAGTTACCTCTGTCCTATAAAGAGACTTACATTGATGAGCAAAATATTGAATGGAAAGATGATATAAGAATGAGATGTCAGGATCTTTCTTTCTTAGAAAAGTTAGCATGTACAGAGCTACTCTGGTGTCATATGACCAAGGAACAACAGAATGCCAGGATTAGACATATAGATAAATTCTACAAAGATGTAAAATATAAACATTGTATTGAGCCAGAATTTGAATAATAACTGCAGTAGCTTTGGCCTGAGGTTTTTTCTTAGGTACTCTGACTATTAAGAGTTAATAATACACTGCTTGTGACATGGCAATATGTCTGGATTGGCTTGAAGATTTTGTTTTGGTCTAATGTCCTTGTAGCCACAAAAGCTACTAGCCTGAGAATAGGCCTCTAGATTCTTAAAAATTGGGTTATGGGGTTAATAAGTACAATTGATAACTCTGTTTACCAATAATGTCAAAACTTGAGGGAAAATAATTGGAAATGATAACTCTGTTATAGTTTATTAATGATGATTAAATGATGATCAAGAAGAAGTGAAACACATGTCCCCAAACAAAAATGACATGATCTATGTTTTGTGAATGTATCCCTGCTTACTAAATTATGTATAAAGAAGCAGTCTGGCTGCCAGTCAGTTAGGGTGCATGATTCTCCCAAACACTATGCTCTGATTCACCTCCTTTCCTTGCCAAATCCTTAAATCCTCTCTGGGACCTGACCTGCTTGGGATAGCTCTTGTCAGAGTAGGACAAGCCATACAAAGATGTGCTTACTCTCTGTCCATCTGTCCTATAATGAAACTAAAAAGTGTCCCCTGTCTGATTCCTCCCATCCCTACTCTTGCATCCACCAATCATCAGACTCTGACCTCATCTGGAGCTGGAATCTGGCACTAAATCTTTACCATTATATCATGAGTATGTATCAGAGGACCTAGAATATCTTGTGTGCATAGGACATAATTGTCAATTAAATTATTATATTGAAGACACAGGAAAATAAGTCAGGGAAGTTTGTGTACCTCTTTGTAGACTACTCAGCACATATATTTGTTGTTGATGATGTATTTTGTGATAATTGTTTGAAATTTGCAAGACTAAACCTATAGAAACTAATTACTTGCTGTTTACATTCTATAATTGCAATTTGGGTGGATGCCATAGTTGGAAGGTAGAAATGCCATAGAAATTACAGGTTTTAAAACCAGAACATCTTAGTGACAATATGTATTAGATTTGTGAAAGTCTATGGAATTAAGTAAGAAAGTAATATGCTATATTTGGATTTCTAAACATTCAGGTATTTGTCACCTTCTCCAACTACCATATTATATGTATAGGTACTCAGTGTCAGTGACTAATGATGAACACCTCATGGGGTAATGATACTGCTGTAACACTAAAATAAATCTGTAGTATCAAACTTCAGTGTTCTTATCCACATTCCAGTTAGCACTAATCAACAACATAGGGATTTGCCTTGGACCTGCACCTCATTTTCAGAGCTTATACAATTCTTAATTAATTATCATGCATTTACTAGATTTCATGTGTGCCAGGGCCATTGTGTTTGGGAAAGTCCTTTTAAGTATTAATGCATTGAATTTTTTCCAAGATTAAAAAAAAGCATAAGGAGAAGAACTAAGTATTTTATGTCCAAATTTTAGGTAGCATGAAGACTTTTGTTTGATTTTACAGTTCTGTACAGGAGGTACCATGGAAGTAAAACAACATACTTAATTACAGAAATATAGGAGCTGTGGCATGGGATTCACACATGGGAAAGCAGCGCTAGATTTCAGAGGATAGAAGGATCATTAAACAAACATCTTGTGATGACAACCTAGTGGCTTTTGAGAGTAGATTTCAGCATTCTCCTGTTGCTGCAGCTCTCCTCTCCCTATGTACACATCTCTTCCCCCAGCTCTGTGGTTAATTAGATAAGCAGTGCTCCTATCTCCACAGTGAACTCATTTACTTGACTCTCTATGCAATAGTGACTCCTCTGGGAGAAACATATGTGATAGGGTTCGTAATATGGTGAATATTTGGAAGCTTACACCTTGCAGACAGAGATTGTGGTACATGATATTATGGAAATCGACAAGTTTACTTGGAGAACAGCTTTGAAAAGAATAAAGTATGGTTTGAAGTGTGTGGAGGGATTTATGCTGTCCTTTAATATCAAAATTTTATGTTTTCATAAATACATGTTTATTTGTAAGCAGTATGTTAACAAGGGAGGAAGTGATTGGAAGTGTTATGTGCTAAAGATTTCTCCCAGTGAGAAGACTGAATTCATATTTTCCCTTGTAATTCAAAACAGCAGTAAAGTGAGAAGCTTCAAATACTGTGACCTGCATGGCTTAGGAGGGACTGATCTAACCAGGGTGACAAGGAATGAAGAGGTGACAGACACACATGCAGAAAAGCTGGGTTTGAGTGGGTCTTGCCATCTAAGGAAGATGCACCAACAATAGTCTGGAAACTGTAAGTTTATTATATACACAGGAAAGAAGAGGCAGTTTACGTAATCTCAGTAGGAGGTCTCTGTAGGGATGCAGTCTCAGGTTGATGTCACAGGGGGCAGGCTGCATTTAGTAGTTTCTGCACACACTGTCAACATTCAGGAAGAAGAAGCTGCAGTTGATACTTTCTGTACACACTGATTTTTAGGTAAAGGTCAACAGTTTGTCAGCATCCCAACTCAGATTGGGGAAGGCTCTACTGTTCTGTTGAGCCTGCCCTGGAGAAGCCTTTGAAATTCTTATGGGTCCCAGGCATTGGAATACTTGACATGGCTGTGCTCATGTTAACAATACACATTCACTTGGGACTTCATCTAACTGTCACAGTTGTAGTTGAGTTAAAGAGTGGGTTGTCTGTAATTGTATGCTCTTTCTCCATTTCACTATTTGAATTATTTAGCATATATGATATCTATGGTAGGCCTTTCTGGCTCTGCTATGCTAAGTGTTTCTAGATGTGGAAAAGTTCTAGGGTGTGAAAACAACATGGCCATGTTCCAAGTAGTTCTTTAAAATGAACCCACCTCACCAAAAAGTGTAAAGTAGCTTGTGAAAACAGATTTTGGACTGACTCCATCTTTAGAGTCAAATGTTTCAGAATTCTCACCAGGAGCAGAGTGACTAGGGAAGAAAATACACTTTTTTTTTGTCATCTCACACTGCCTTATATCAAGGTTAGACAGTACATAGTCTGAGTAAAGATTGCCTTGTTTTGATCAGTTCAGAGGAACGAGTCAGTCTCAGCAACACCATTGATGAGCAGAGCTGAAAAGAAATCATTTGTTTGGGGAAGCAGGCAAACAAACAAGACAACACCCTGAAGCAAAACCTCTTCCCCTCCCCTGATTTTTCACTTCACAGCTGCATTTTCCCAGCTGGTAAATCTCAGCTCCTCACAACACAAAGTTATTATTTCACTTGTCCCTTGTTTTATTTTTCTCTCATAGTGTACAAATTTTTGCAATAAAAACTGATAGATTGCATTATTAAAAAGGAGAGGGACATTTTAAGGCTCCACCTTGAGGAACTGTTCTGATATTTGGATCTTTCCAGCAGTCCAAATTCCCTCCTTGTGAAGCATTAGCCCATAGTATATGTATAAGTTTGTCTACTGTAAAATTACTCTGAATACATAGGAGACACAGACACACTTCTGTTTCTGCCACTGGGACTTATTCCGTATCGATATTTTGCAAAAAACAAACAAACAAAAACCCCAGAAAATTCCTGTTTGTGAGAAGTCTTTTAAAAATCTGATCCTTCCTAACAGGGAGAATATGGCATCTTTGGGGTCCTTATGATGTACAATGGGAAAAAGTAATGAAATAGGTTCTTGTGCTGTAAAACAGGAAGAAGTACTGAAAAGAATGAAAAGCTGAAGTTCTTAGCTTTGGTTTTAAATCCAGGCAGATATCCCTAACAAAGATGAAATCTGCTATGTATGAGAACTATGTTAGAAAATACATTTGACTGAATTCCTATTTTCTTTTATGTGCTACTGACCTCAGCCATGGATGGCACTGCTGTTAAAACAAAGTTGGTTCTTTTGGCATTTATAGGGAGAACAATAGACTGGTAAATAAGAGGGAAGGGTTCTGATCCCATCTCTGTCATTTGATGAATAACCCTACCTAGCAACCAGATCAACAATTTTTCCCAGTCTATGAAATTAGTATAGCAACACCCACCTTAATTGTCTCATGGGGATGTTGTATGAATACTCAAACATGGATATTCTAAAAACCTTTGAAAAGATGCAACCTGAGGTTATTAGGCTAAGGATTCAGCTCAAAGGTAGAGTGCTTGCCTAGCATGTGCAGTGCCCTGACTTCAATCACTACATACAACATGCAACATACAACATCAACACCCCAAACAGTATTATTGTTAATTATTAACATTTTTGCATATGCCCAAAGGACTTAACATCCTTTGCCAAGTGCTTGCTCAGACTCTACTCTCCTTTCCAAGAAGAAAATGACATTTCAAAAATCTCGGCATTCTCTCTCCAAAAGCATAAGCTAAGATTCTGAGACTGTCGTGAGTATATCTTTTGTTTGGGAGGGTGTTCTCCCTGTCATGGGTGTCAGTAGAAGTGTCCTTCTAAGATTCATTGATTGAGGGAACAGCTGGTCAAATTAAAGTGCCCTTCTCTATCATTTTTTGACTGTGGTTGATGGAAGCCAGCACTTTATGACACTTCTTGGGTGCTTATAATACAATGCCACTCAACTGGCAACTTGAATCATTTTTCCCTCCTTACTGTTACAACAACCCTATCATTCCTTTGTCATCACCTTGGAGAGATAGCTTAAAGTTTCCTTTTGTGGATATAATGGAAATGCCTCTATATGCCTCTCCAGACCATGCTAGTTCCAACTAAGAAAGGACATCTACTTACTTATAGTTTACCTTTATTATACATTGATTATACTTCGGAAATGTTTTGTGATATTTTGTTTGTGTTCTGACAAATAAACCTTGCCTGGAGATCAGAGGACGGTGCTAAGCCACTAGTTAACTGTAGAAGTCAGGCAGTGGTGGTATACACCTTTAATCCCAGCACTCTGGAGAAGGAAGCAGGAAGATCAGGAGTTCAATGACACCCTGGGCTACACTTGGACCAGTCTAAAAGAGAAACAGTGCCAGGCAGGGGTACTATATGCCTTTAATTCCAGCACTAGGGAGGCAGAGATAGAATCTTGCTACCCCATTTAATCTGAAGATTCATAGAGGTAAGAAGTTTCTAGTGGCTGCTGCTCTGCTTCTCTGATCTCCAGGCAAGCTTTATTTGTCAGAACACAAACAAAATATGATACAACAACAGGTTCTATGTTTGTTATATGAATTAACTCATTTAATTTTCACAACAATCCTATGAAGGAGATGATACTGTTACATTCATTTTACTTTCTTAAAATTAAATAATTAGTAAGTAAGTCTCAAACACAGGTAAAAGGCAAAACAAAAAATGATTTTCTATTAATCATCTTGTTTTACTACTCTTGATACAGATGGATTAAGTTTTCTCCAATTGAAGTTTTTCCCTTTTTATAGCCACTCCCCACTCTCTACTGTGTTTCATCACTATTTAGTTTGATGGTTGACCTACTTGCCTTGAGGTACATCAGGAATACCTGGATGGAGGTCTTGTCAAGACATGGATTCCTGGAGTTTGATTTAGGAGGATGTGGAATAGAAGTAAGGTGACCTGGGAATTTGTAGCCCTTAAAAAATACTAGCTCCAGAATGCATACTATCTGAGCTTGTTTAGTTGTTCTTGAAAGGGAGCTCAGCTACTTGTTGTATACTCTTGACTGAAGACTGTATTCTAGCAAAGTCATTTTTTTTTAATTTAGAAAATTTTTTATTCATTTTACATACCAACCACAAATTCCCCTCTCATCCCTCTTCCCCCTCCCCCTAGCTTTTCCCCTTCCAATTCTCATCCCCTCCTCCAAAAGGGTAAGGCTTCCCAAGGGAAGTCAGCAAAGCCTGATACATTCAGTTGAGGCAGGTCCAAGCCCCTCCCCCTGCATCAAGGATGTTCAAGGTGTCCCACCATAGGTAATGGGATCCAGAAAGCCAGCACATGCATCCTGATCCCACTGCCGGGGGCCCACATTCAAGCACCAGGCCAAGCTCTGGGAATCTAGTTGAAGAGAGGGAAGAGGGATTATATAAGCAAAGGGGGTCAAGATCATGATGAGGAGATCTCCAGAGACTCCTAAACTTTAAACCAACAGTTGTAGAAGGTCATCTTCTTAAACTGACTGTGCAGCTTTGAGATAGATTCCCATGGAGTTTTGAGGATGAAGGACTCCCACACAATGGAGGCTCCCTTTCAGACACAAACCACACCCAAGCAAATACCTGTTTTCACAGAGACATCATTTATTAAGTGGGGAAGAAAGGTTAAAGTGGCTGCTTTCTGACTGTGGCAGAAAAACAGCAACAAATGACCTTACAGGTGTAATTTTTAAGAAGAGAAAATGGGGAGGTCTCAATTAGAATGGGCTATGATGCGGTGATAGGGGAGATAGAGGACAGGGAAGAAAGGGAAGGGAAAACGGAAAGTGGGCATGGATATTTGTTCCAGAGGAAAAAGGGACTGCTTTGGATGGAGAGGAGACAGACATGACACAGGCAAATGGCGGTTTATAAAGGTAAAGGGGGGAAACCACATGTTAGGATGAGGTGTTTAATTTTAATTGGAGATGTTAATTACGTGAACCAAAGGGGGCTACTGATTGATGGACTTCCTCCAGACAGCCTCTGGAGGAAGAAGTGGCCAAATAAGGGAACAGACCTTGGTGGCTAGGGTTAGGAATGTAATCTAACAGTTTTTAGCAAGGCAGAGGGAATGGGAGTGAAGGGTGAGGCCTGCCAGAGCCATATGCTCTAGTGGGCTGGTGTCTCTTTAGAAGGGTTCTTGGAATTGAGCTCAGATCCTCCCGCTTATAAGGCAATTAATTGCTTTACCAACTGAGCTATCCGAAGAATCCACATTTAAAAAGAAAGATGGGTGTAGTAGCATACAATTGTAATCCCAGCACTGGGAAAATCAGAAAGGCAGATCCCTGAGGCTCAGTGTCCAGCCAGTTTAATCTAATTCATAAGATCCATGCTAATTGAAGACCCTGCATCACACAAAAAAAAGGAGTAAGGGGACACCCACCTAGCCAGCCAGACCAACAAAATCAAAGCTGACCCTCAATGGGGTCACAGATGTCACTGCTAGATCACCCCCCACCCCATCCAGTGACCATACTTTGGAGAACCACTGATGAGTTTGCTTTTCTTTCAGCAGGACTGCCTTTCCTCACCTACTTCAAAATTCAATATTGCCATTTTAAGCCACTTAAACATACATATCTCCCAGTGATTTTACAGTTATATGTTGATCATATGTTTGAGCACTAATAGATTGGCACACAGGTGTGATTTCAAGAATTCGTCTCCAATTAACACCCCCAATGGCTGACAGCCCTCCTCCATTAGTTTCATCCCTTAAAGGCTTTAAGTGCTATTTAACTTGATTAAGGAAACAGAAAGTTGAAGTATATTAACTACATGAATGCTTAATGAGAAGCAATATGGTTAGGGAGTTAAATGCATACTTTTTTTTAATAAGACAGGCCTGGATTTGAATTTTGACATTGGATAATAATTAGCTGTGTAATTGTAATCTAATAAAGAAACTTCTTTGCTCACTATTTCTTAGTTATATAATGGGAAATGATAATAGTATAATAGTACCAGCCTCATGAGAGCATGTTTACAAATTATGCACATACACACACACACACACACACACACACACACACACACACACACACACAAACCCTAAAACATCAGGGATTATAAAAAGCATGAATAATAGCTAATTTGTATTAATGGTCCTAAATTCTATTCATAATTGTGAGTATAGTTTTCATAAAATTTATAAAGTTTTAAAAGTGACCCATGGAGTATACATGTCAGTGTTTTAAGATCAAGCCAGTGAGCATCTATATATTCATTTTCAACCTCTGTAAATGTTGGTTCAGTTATTTAGTCAAATATTAATCCACTAATAGATACTACTAAGTTTTCAATAATTGTGCCATTAACTGTATGTACAGATTAATTTATAGATAGTAAAATATCAAATTTGAAAATTTAAGAATGGTATTTACAGTTTAGCATGCTGAAATGCACTGTTTTGTTCTGAATATTTGGCCCATTAGCAAACAAAAAGACCCTGAAAGACTTATTTGAGGCCAGTTTTGATGAGCAATGGAGACTGGAAGTTCGAGAACTTAGAGTATTGCTTAAGGAGAGCATGATTTGGAGGGCTGCCATAGTGGAGGCCAATGTGAATGTGTCATGAGGGAAAATGAAAGGCAGCTACAGCTGTGGCCAAATATTCTCAGAGAATGTATTGATCAGGTCATCACTTCATCTATTTTTAGGTGACTGATGGTTTTAAGCAAACAACTATCAACACAAATGTTGGATCCAGCCTTCCAAAGGGACTATAGCCATTAATTCAGATAGCAGAGCCTATCTCCCTCTGGGATTTGGGTGACGAGCAGGATAATGCACTGCTGCTTTATTCTGATTACAATATTCAGTCAAATCACTCCAGAATGACCAGCAAACAGCCCCTGAAATAGGAAAGAACTGGTAACAGGAGTGAAATTTAGAGTTGCTTTGATAGAATAATTATCTTCAGGGATTTAGCCTCTGATCGCTACTTAGACGGTGTGAAAATATTGCTGAATAAGGCGATGAGCAAATTCAAGTTGTCATTAAGAGAACTGTAGTTGGTATCATTAAATTATATCCATTATTCAGATAAATGTTTCATAACCTCTTACTTCCTTTTTCACTTGAGCATTCAGTTGAGATTATTTTATGTAAGAGGAATAGGGAAGATGGTCTTCATCTTGGTGGGACTTCATAGATGGTATAAATATTTGCAAATAGGGTTAGAATTGTGTGTATTTTCTGAGTGTAGAAGTGTGTTCTGAAGTCTACATTCATTATGTGGCACAGTGTAGTTACAGTAATAGTATACAATTTGGGAGCAGTTTAGGGTTGTTTCAAAGCAGAAAGTAACAATTCTGCTTTATGTTTTTATTTCTAGGAATAGCTGACTTCAGTTTCATGTAATTGCTACTCAACACAGAGCTATCCAAGTCTTTCTTTATCGTTTTTCTTCACCATTTCCATTTTCATTTCCATCCTCATTCATATAGGAACATTTTAAATGTATCTCTATAACCCCTTTTTAAAAAAGTCTACAAGATTTTTTCGAACATACTTTACAATATATATGTACTTTCACAATAACTTCATGCTATCACCCAGAACTCAGCTGAATTACTTGGTCCCCCATAACCCCCTCCTACCATTCAAATAACATAGCTCAAATAACATAGACTTATTAACATCGGCCTAAGGAAACCAGCATTGGAAAAAT
Organism: Onychomys torridus; assembly: GCF_903995425.1. Taxonomy (NCBI): domain Eukaryota; kingdom Metazoa; phylum Chordata; class Mammalia; order Rodentia; family Cricetidae; genus Onychomys; species Onychomys torridus. The sequence goes on from NC_050466.1 coordinate 120,105,690, forward strand.
CAATCCACTTACAGAGATTTCATATTATGCATTGTAAAACTGGATATCACTGATTTGTGCTTCATCAGCTTTCTAAATAGTTATTCTATTGATATAATTAATAAATTTTATGTGACTGCAATCTACCTATGTAACATAATTATTTTCATCAAAGTACATGCGCACAAAATTTGAAATCATTGTAGTTACAATTTCATGTTTTCTATTTCAATTAACACATCAATAATTTTCCATGTTTGTCCACAATACACAATTTTATAATCACTTCTAGATACTTCATCTAGTTGATCTAGCATAATTTATTTAGAGATCCATGTTACCTACTGTATTTTAAAATGAAGGCAGATATGCTAATTTTTAATGTCTGTGTTTATTTAGGCAGAATGTGCATTTGTGCACCATGTACATGCCTGATGCCTGAGAAGTGCAGAAGAGGGTGTCATATGCCCTGGAACTTAGTTGCAGATAATTTTCTTTGACAAGATAAATCTCTAAGTGTTTCTGCTTCAAGGTCCATTCCTATCATTTCTACTTGGGCAGAGAAAGGATTGTCCTCCAGTGAGAGACATTTACACATGGTGTATAAGGTTGCTAAGGGACATCTATGATATAAAATACTGTCTGTCTGATTATTTCACATTCATTTAAGCTTCTCATTATGTTACACTTATTTAAAAAGTTTCTCAAAGGTGGAGAAATTAATGCTTAGGAGCATGTGCTGCTTTTTCAGAGGATCCAAGTTTGGTTCCCAGCATCCACATGGTGTCTCACAACCATCTGTAACTCTAGTTCCAAGGAAACTAACTCCTTCTTCCAGCCTTGATACACAAGTGGTACACACACATGCCAGCAGAGCACTTGTACACATAAAGGAAAAACAAATAAACCCTTTAAAAGGCATTTTCCTTTTTTCTTTACTTTCATTTGTCTTCTTTACTACCTCCTTTTCTTTCATTATTTTTAACACACAGTTATGTAGTTCAGTCTGGCCTCCAGTTTGATATTCTCTGCTTCCCCAGCCTCTTAACTGCTGGAAAAACAGGCAAATATATAAGATCATTTGAAATCATTATAAACACCTGTGGAGTGAGAGCATGTTGGCTAGGTAGGAAGTCTAGTCTGCTTGTGAGGAAGAGATAATAGTGGAGATAACTCATTTCTTCAACCAATAATAGTCTGCTATTGAAGGAGAATAATTGTATCAAATTATTTCCCTTCCTTTCCTTCCCTAATTGAAACACTTGTTCTGATCAAGTTTTTCTGGCTGAAATATAAATCTTCATCCTGGGCAGATTATCTTAATTTCCAAATATTCTTTGCACAAATAGATATTGACCCTTTTATATCAATATTGGTTTGTACTCATATTGGAAATGAATAACTTTGTAAACATGTGGGAGAATCAGTGATCAAAGATATATTAGTTATATTTTATTGCTGTAATAAAATAACATGACCAAAAGCAACTTAAGGAAGAAAGAGCTGATTTGGGCTTATGGTTTTAGAAAGTCAGAGTCTATACTAGTGGGGAAACCATGGCAACAGGCAGCCAGAGCATGAAGCTGAGAGATCATATCTTCAACAACAGATATGAAGCAGAGAGCAAACTGTAAATGGTAAAACATTAAATTCCCAAGGCCCATACCCTGTGATATATTTCCTCCAGCAAGACTGTAGCTCTCCATAACTTCTCCAAACAGCACAAACAAATGGGGAACAAGTGTTCAAATGTCTGAGCCTATAGGCAACATCCCCATTAAAACCACCACATAAGGGGTATTATTTATTTGTATCTTATTTGCTAGGCCCTAATGTAGTAAGCATCAGGTTTTCACCACTTGGAGCTCTCAACTGTAAACAAAGATGGCTAATATTTTTCTAGATCAGTGGTTCTCAACCTTCCTAATGCTACAACACTTTAATATGGTTCTTCATGTTGTAGTGACCAAAAAATTATTTTATGGTTAAAGTATTTTGTTGCTACTTCATAACTGTAATTTTGCTGCTCTTATGAATCATTATGTAAATATCTGATATTCAGGTTATCTAATATGCAACCACGAAGGAGTCACAACCCACAGATTTAGACCCACTGATCTAGATAGTATATGTGTTCCAAGTCTTAAAGCCAACATTTTGAAGTGTTTCCAAGCAGGGGAAATTCTCCTACCCATCTTGATTTTTCATTTGGTTCAAATCACTTCCCCCATTTTTAAAAATAAAAAGTCTTTTCCCATCCAATTTGACCATTGCATTACTCAGTTTCATCTTGCCAGGATGTTGATATAGAAAGATATCATAATTAATTAATTCTTTCTAATTACATCCAAATGCCTGATAGTTATTTGAAAATCGAGCAAATCACATTAACTGGTTCAGTCTTAATACAATTAGGGATTTTCTTCATTCCTTTGTCTTCGTGAGTACACATATGATGATACATGCATGATATAAATAATTATGTATTTGTATGTGTAAATGTGAGTGCAAGCATGTGTGTAGAGGTCAGAGGACAGGCTCTAATGTCAGTCTTCTCCTTCCATATTGTTTGAGATAGGGTATTTTATTTTTTCTTCCACACAGGCTAGCCACTTCTGGGACTTATCTTTCTCTATCTCCCAATATTACTAAAAGCTCTGGGATTACAGACACATGCTACTGCATGTCACTGTACATGAATTTTCACAACAAGTGCTTTACCCATAGAATTATCTCCTCAGCCCCAAATCCTTCATTTCCAAAATTGATAATCTAAAGGTGACTTTGAGGTCCTTGTTTATTTGGAGCCCTTAAAATGGAATAGGCTGTTGGAAATATACATAAAGCTATTAACATGTTGGGCATTTAATTATCTTAGTATACCACCATATTCCTTGTTGAAGTAGACATTCAGAAGGAGCCCTAAACTCATTTTGATGGCCCTGACAAAAATACTTGAGAGGAATGAACAGCCTATTTCATAGAGGCTCTAGTGAAAAGTGGGAAATTTAGTACATGTTTAAGATTATTTGCCTGTTCTCATTTTGAATCATCAAGTCAGTATTTATTAAGTAGCCACTCTGAGAGCATATGCAAAATATCATTGGAGAGAGGGTCATCTGTTAAAATCATTCTTCCTTCAAGCTTGAATTCTACTGAGGTGGTGAAACATGAAAAATTAGGTAACAGGAGATTAATAGTTCAAGGCAATAATAAAAATGGTGTCATGCAATAAAACATTATTATTTGACAAATGAGTAGTACACAAAAGCGTTCCAGGAGTTTCAAGAAGATAGAGCTTAGAGACAGGCTGATATAGTGCCTTTATCCCAACTATCTCTCTACCTAAGGTATGCATTGCATGCTTCCGTCTATCACTATTAAATTCTTATTTACCATTTGATGTACATACAGTCCAGTCATTTTCTATACAGAGAAGTCTTCATTAACTCACACACATATAGTTAATCTTATCCTCTTCATGAGACCATGGGGTCATAAACCCATCAAGCCTAAAAAAGTACATGTAATTGTTTGTTTATTCATTGGACTCATCCACCAGACAATAATTCTCAAGAGTAAGAGTGAGTTGATGTGGCTATAACTTTTTTCTTTATGAATTTATTTTAAAGCTAGATACATGGTGTAAAACAATGTTCAATACATTACTTATTGAAGTGAAATAAATGAGTGTAGTTGAAACAACACTTGGAGTATGAATTAAAACTGTGCTTGGCTTAGCAACTGTTTGACTTTCTAGAATGTGTCATTTCATCACTTTGAACTAACTGAAACGATATCTAAAGTGTTTGTACTTAAAATCATAGTGTTAGATAAGAAGAGTTATCATATTTCCTATAACTGATGTTGATAGTAATAAAAACATCACAGCAATAGCTAACATTTGCTACACAACTACTGTGTGTTATACATAGAACATGGCTTCTCACTTTCATCTGAAAGAATAAGCCTGTGTGAAAATTATATTATTATAGTCATTTTCCAGATAAACTGAAACTGAGAGAGGTTGAAATAATTTACTCTTCAGTCACAGAAGGAGAACATATTGAGAAGGGGACTTTGCTTCAAGTACCATTGAGCCAATAATTCTGAGTTCTTAACAGCAGCACCAGTCAATCTGAGAGTTGCATAAATATCAATAGAAAAAAATGAAGTAGTGAAAGCCAAACCTAACCATCCAGAGATTCTAGTTCAGTTGGTTTGTGGTACAGAATCAGCACTGGCAGCTTTTGAAGGCTCCCTGGGTGTAGCCTTGGAGAACTGTTTGAGAACCAATGCTTTCGATTCTGCAGCTTTTGGGGCATCATCTGGGCCTTGTGAAGTGATAGGTTTTAGATGGGAAGAGAACAGAGAACATTCTGGATAGAAATTATTCAAGTAACAAAGGTGATGATTTATTTCTTTTTTATTGTTTGAGAATTTTATACACTTATACAATCTGTTTTGATCAAAGCCATCTCACATTCTCTCACTTTCAACACTTTCCATTCCCACCTACCACTTCTCCCTTGCAACTTCATGTGCACTTACTGTAACCCACTTAGTTCATTTAGTGCTATAAGTATGTGCATGAGTGCATGACCTTCTGCTAGAGCAGGAGTAGTTTCTCATAGGCCACTGTTGGGGAATATTATTTTAAGATGTGTTATATTTGTTTATGCTCTGGAACATTTGTTTAATAATGCAAAGATGTGTTGCATTTGTTTATGTTGCATTTGTTTAACTCTGTGAAGCTGTGCTACTTTGACTGTCTAATACACTTGATTGGTCTAATAAAGAGCTGAACAGCCAATAGTAATTTGAGAAAGGATAGGTGGTCCTGGCAGGCAGAGAGAAGATACAGAAGGCTTTGAACAGCAGAGTGAGTCTTGTAGGTTACAGAGTCCAATGGGTGGCTGTGGTGGTGGAGCAGCCTGCCTGTAGGACTCTTACCTGCTAACCTGCTGCTGGGGTTGAGATGGGAGGGGGAGGGGCATGGGATGTGCCCTGGGACTTAGGATAGAGATTGGGGCAATTTAGCTGGAAGACCACTCACTCACCTCTTCTTCCAATTAGTGCAGGTGGTGCTTGTGCTTCTAGGGGCTGCTGATGTTGTGAGAGATAAAGGTATGTTTTGATTGCTGTTTCAATTTTATTGGTTGTGATAGAGCTGCTGTTGCTGGAGATTTCTGCAGTCCCGCTGGGGCCTGCAGCCATTCAGACACAAGTAAACACACGGAGACTTATGTTATTTATAAATTGTATGGCCATGGTAGGCTTCTTGCTATCTAGTTCTTATGTCTTAACATAAATCCATACTTTGCCACTTGGTTTGTGGATTACCAGTACTTTACATCTTGCTTCTCATAGTGGCAGTGACTAGCAGTGTCTCCTGACTCTGCCTTCCACTTCCCAGAATTCTCCTCGCTGCTTATTCTGCCTGTACTATCCTTCCTGGCTGGCTACTGGCCAATCGCATTTTATTTATCAATCAACCAGAGCAACACATTCACAGCAAAAAGAAAGACATCCCCAGCAAGCTGCTTAATGTTTTATCCTTCTTGATTTCATTTTAGTAGATTGTATACATTAAGAATTCATCTATCCAGGCATTGTAATGTATTACTTTTATCCTAGCACTAAGGAGGTAGAGACAGGCAGATCTCTATGAGTTCAAGGCCAGCTTGGTTTACATAATGACTTGGCCAGCAATGGTTACATAGTGAGACCCCACCCCCCAAAAAAAGACACGAAAGAAAGGAAAAATAATTTATTTAGTAGACTATAGATTTGTAAAGTATGTCCTCATGATCATCTGAATTTCACTGGTGTCTGTTGTTGCAATGTCTCCTTTATCATGCCTAATTTTATTTGTTTAGATCTTCTTACTTTTAGGTAAATTTTATATGGATATTCAACTCTTGTCAATTTTTTCAAAGAAACAACATTTTGTTTTATTATTCTTCATATAGTGTTTTTCCTTTCCAATTCATTACTTTTTGATCTTGGATCTTTCCATCTACTGCTTTAGAACATTGTTTGTTCTTGTTGAGTTGTTTATTTTTCTGTGCTCTTTTATTATAGGAACTTATGTCTATAATTTTTCATTTTAGTACTTTCTTTGTTTATATTTCATAGAATTTTGGTTTGTTATGTTTTAATTTTCATTCCACTCTAGGAATTTTTAAATTTCCTTATTTTTTCAGTGATCCATTCATCATTCAGTAGCATCTTGTTCAATCTCCACAACTGTGTGTAATTTTTTTTTGTGTCATCTATAACTGTTTTAACTAGTTTTCTTCCATTGTGGTCAAATAAAATACAAAGAGCTAATTCAATTCTCATATACTTTTTGAATCTTGCTGTATGTATCCCAATGGTCTGTTTACTGAAAATTCCATAGTTTTTTTTTTAAAGATATTCTTTAAGTCTATTTGATCTATGATGTCATTTGTCTCTAATATTTTTCTGTTCATTTTTTTTTTATCTCAATGATCTATCTCTTGGTGAAAGTTTCATATTGAAGTTGCTGACTTAATGTGTTTTGGATAATCCATTCTATGCAGTTGAGTGCTTTTGAGTTTGATGCATTTATGCTTAAGATTATAAGGTCTCCTTGATGCTCCCTTGTTCAGGATGAAGTAACTTTTATCACTTCTTATCAGTTTTGGTTTATTTTTTGTTAGATATTAGAATAGCAATTTCCATTTTTTTCCTATTTTCATTTGTCTGCAATACCTTTACCTATCCTTTCATCCTAATGTAGCTTCTATATTTTGTGGTAAAGTATATTTTTTGATGCAGCAAAATGATAGATATTATCTTTAAATTCAATCTTATAATCTAGTCTTTTGATTGTAGAGTTTAATGCATTAATAGCTAAAGTTGTGATTAAAAGACGTGGATTGATTCTTATTTTATAGTACTTGTGTTCTTAGTTTTCCTTTGTTAATTATTGATCCAATATTGTCATATTTTTCTTGTCATCACTTGGATATATTTATTCTTCTCTTTTGTCTGAAGTATTCCTTCCAATATCCTCTGCAGTACTGGTATGGTGGTCATAAATTACTAAATTGTTTTCAGGGTATTGTCTGGATATTTTTCTATGATCTTTCAGAACTTGTAGTAAATCATCTGAAACTCTCATGGTTTTTAAAGTATCCCTTGAAAATTCAATTATTATCCTGATAGGCCTATCCTTTTGTGTTACTTGGTCTTTCTCTCTCACAGCATTCAATATCCTTTCTTTGTTCTGTATGTTTTCATTGTTATATGATATAGGGAATTCCTTTTCTGGTTCTGTGCATTGGGAATTCTTGGACCTAGATAGACAAGACTTAGGTAATTGTTTCTATGTTTTTGTTGAAAATATTTTTGTGCCATTAATGCGGTCTTATTTCCCTTATATATCAATAATTTGCAAGGGTTAGTCTTTTTACAATATTCCAGAAATCCTGAATTTTCTGTTTATGCTAGTTTTATTGTTCTTTATGTATTTTCTTGGATTTATCATTTTATTTGATTGAAAGGCCAGTTCCTCTACCTTGTCTTTAAGCCCTGATATTGTGTTTTCTATTTGACCCTTTACATTGGTAAAGTATTCCACTGAGATGTTTTATTTAGACTTACGAAATTTCATTTTGAGGTTTATTTCAGTTTGTGTTTTCTTCAGAGTTTCTCTCTTTATTGAATTCTGTTTATATATCCTGAATTTTTTAAATTTCATCTTACTGTGCTTCTCCATTCTGAATGTCCTTTATTCATGTTCTCTTTGAGTTACTTGAATATGTCTATAACTGCTATGTTGAGCTCATTATCTTGTGTGGCATCTAAATTGCTCTCTTTTCTAGTTTGCTTTCTGTTGCTGTCATAAAACCCTCTGAACAGAAAGCAACTTGGAGAGGAAAATGTTTATTTCAACTTATACTTCCAGGTCATAGTCTTTCAGCTGACAGTGTTATATCCTGGGGGTAGGGGTTATTAGATGGCTACATTGGAGTTTCTCACTAGCTTGGCACAGGTCTACAAATGACTGAGGCTTGGAGTTGCAGGAGGAGGGAGAGGGAGACCTATAGAAAGTGTGAGGCTTAGAAAACATGTTCACAGATAGCAGAGTCATGGTGTTTGAGGGAGGTAAGGAGGAGTGTGTTTTATTTCTGAGGCTGGAGTTGGTTTATTTGATCAGTATTACTTAGATCTAAGTGTAAAAACAAGACCTTATCTGTGTTGCAATTCTATTTGTCAAGTTTTAACATGGTTTCTTAGCTTCAGAAAGAACACTGGTTGCTTCAGGTTCTTCTGTCATCACCCTTTTGCTGGAAATTAATGGGAAAGTATTTGCTAGAGACATCAGGTTCTTTTTACCCCACACAGTAGACTGCAATCCTGTAAGTTCCTAAGTAGTAGTTTAAATCTGAATTTGGTAAATTCAAGAATGCTTGAATGAAAAGATTTCCAAAAAGGTTTGTAAAATGGCCTCAAATTCCTTTGTGTTCCAACACATGACACTGGGCTGTCTTTACAGATCTTTTGGAACTATTAACATCTGCTCAGTGCATTAAAACAAGAATCTTATTTTGAATTTTGGCAGCCATTGCTACTGATGTTTAGAGTAGTCTCCTGCAGTATCCCTAAGCGGACAGAGAACTGGAATGAGACTTTCAGTAATACATCTGCTGAATAACTCTTGTGCATTCTGAAAGACTCCATGCAGTAGAATTTTCAGAAAGGGGCACCTTGACTAGGAATATTTTGAAGTCCTGCAATTGCTTGCCTTTTGTAAGCAAATCACTTAACCCCAGCTAGTAATTTACTTCCTACAGGCAACTTAATCTTTTGGTTGAAATATCCACTGCCTTAGGAATATAATCATCCATTTTGGAAGTGCCATTTTGGAGTTTTGGGAAATGGGTTATAGAAGAGGCCAGGAAGCAGAGGTTCTTTGTAAGCTAGTGAGCAGAATCTTGGCCTCTTGGCATGACTGCCTCTAATTGGCTCAGCTACAGAAGCTTATGGCTTTAAAATTGGAAGATCACCTTGGAGACACATAGAAATTACTTTGTTGTCCACTATTTTCAACTGTTTGCTCACATCTAAAAACTATGACAAAATGTATTTGGGTCTAGAAACTATTTACATCTTAGTAGACTCTTTGCTCAGGTTTTCTGCATTCAAGCCCTTGATGAATAAGTTCGTGACTAGAAGAGTATATGATCTGAGGGGAAAATGGTATGGTTCTGAGAAAGAAAATATTAATATTCTTGTCAACTGATGGTCACACATATCCTATTAACAGAAAGAGATACCTGAAAACACAAAGGCCACAGGCTTTCATGAATTCTTACCACGAACTTTGGGAGCCAGATGTAGCAGGAACACAAAACCACCACATACACTACATTAGACCAGTGTTCAGGCTTTTTGGCTGAGACAAGGCATGAATAGTATGGGCAGGCAGGGTTCCTAGCTGAGCCTCTTTACAAACATGTGTCCCAGGTTAGGCTGGAAAGTTTGATATTATGTACATGTGATAGATCCAGCAGGATTCACAACAACATTGGATTAGCACACATGAGATGCAACCTGGACGAAGCCTGGAGTTTAGATATGATGTAGGCCTGACTCAGTCAACCAGGCTGAATTGGTTCCTAGGATGTGCAACTAGGGTCAAGCCTAGAGGTTGGGGATGGCATGGGAAGGTTGGCATCTACAGGACTCACCATACTGAATCAGCACAGATACTTTGTGACCTTGTATAGGCCTGGAGACTGGATATGGCATGTGCATTGTATTATTAGGTATGAATTCCAGGCTGATCTTTTGCCAAGCCTAGAAGGTGGGAACTATATGGACAGAATGCACCAGACTGAGCTGACAACACGGAATGTGTGATAAAAGCTGGGCAGGGAGGTTAGATATGGCACTGACTGGTTAGGGTCAGGAGGACAACCTAGTTTTTTTTCTCCCTCCCTCCCTCCCTCCCTCCCTCCCTTCCTTCCTTCCTTCCTCTCTCTCTCTCTCTTTCTCTCTTTCTTTTTAAAAGATGTATTTATTGTGTATACAGTGTTCTGTCTGCATGCATGTCTTCAAACCAGTAGAGGGCACCAGATCTCAATAGAGATGGTTGTGAGCCACTGTGTGGTTGCTGGGGATTGAACTCAGGACCTCTGGAAGAGTACCCAGTACTCTCAACCTCTAAGTCATCTTTCCAGCCCTGGCCTAGTTTTCTTGACTGAAATAACCGACATCATTTTTGAAAAACTGAATCAATGGTAATATTTTCATAATTGGAGAGCTCAGAGATGGGAAGGTGGCTTAGTTGATAGAGTTATGCTCAAGCATGAGGACCCAAATTTAGATCCTCAGTTCCCACTGGGTATGGTGACTGGTGTCTGTAACTCCAGGCATGGAGGCAGAGGAGACAGGAAGATCCCGGGATGAGACATTAAGATCTGGGTTCAGTGAAAGATCCTATCTCAAAAAATAATGTGAAGAAGGCATTGAGGAAGACTCCACATGCTTATCCCCTGAACACACATGTATCTCCCCCCTCTCACATATGTATTGAAGAGTTCATGGGGACATATGGACCTTAGCTTTCAGAAGTAAAATGGAAAAGCAGAAACAAATCATTTGTTCAGAAACAGAAAGTTCTACTTCTAGACAGCGAAAGAGTTGGCTTGGGCTGAATAGTAGTTTCATTGTAGAATCATAAGCTGATTTTATAATTTGTGCCCCGTATTTAGGAATGCTTTACCGTATCTTAAACCCATTCATCTTTTTCTCCAATAACATTATCTGTCCAGCTCTTGGAAGCATTCAAACTTGCCATTTTTGTATGTTTCCTAGTTTCTTATGGAGAAAATGCTAGAGATGAAAACACTGAACACTAAGAATAGAGATTTGGGTAATACTGCCTCTGTGTGAGGAAGGAAAATGTCAGAGGGGGGAGACCAATAATAACTGCCCTGAAAAGCACGGTAGTGACAAAAGCAAACAAAACCATGTAAGAACAAACTCGGTGAGGAAGGATGAACAACATCAGGTAATACTACAGAGTTTAAGAATAAAGGTAGTTTTCAGTGTGTTCCATGTGAGCTTGGAGAGAGTAATTGTAGTGTTTTGGTTATTGTTGAAACCAGAGGAGACCCAATTCAGAAAAAAAGAGCTGCTGAGAAAATGAAGGCATTGAGTTATTTTTTTTTTCATAAGTTTCACATTAAATGGATGGACAAATGTAATTGGTCTCCAAAACTACAAAAAATGGTCAAGCCCAAATGGATGTTTTTCATCCTTTTTCATGATAGGAAGGAACTAATTTTTGTAAAATAAAATGGAAAGTAGAAGGGTGACTAAGGAAACCAAGTCTTAGAGGTGTCTGGACAGTTATGGATGGGTAACGTGCCTGACATGCTTTCTTTTGGAAATAAAGGTGTCTTCATTAGGATTTCTATTGCTATGAAGAGACACCATGACCATGACAATTCTTATAAAGGATAAGGTTTATATCTAACTTACAATTTCAGAGGTTTAGTCCATTATCTCCATGGTGAGAAGCATAGTGGCATGCAGGCAAACATGGTGCTGGAAAAGGAGCTGAGAGCTCTACATCTTGATCCACAAACAGCAGGAAGTGATCTCTGTCCCATACTGGGCATAGCTTGAGCATAGGAGAGACCTCAAAACCTGCCCCTCTACAGGGATGCAATTTCTCCAACAAGGCCACACCTACTCCAGCTGGGCCACACCTGATAATAGTGCCACTCATTAAGGGGGGGCTTTTTTTTAAACCACCATAAAGCAGCAGTTGTTTTTCATCCAAGTCTAATGGAGGATGGGCCGGTCAACCAACTATTCTCTATGGTTCCAGTGTTGAATAAGGATCAGACAGGCAGTGAATAACTGGATAACTAAGAGACTGGATGCCATTTGTGGCAGGAACCTGTGCTCTATGCTCAGCTGCAATCTAGATGCCACTGTGGGTCCCTTTTCTGTCAGTTATACAGTTGCAGTAATAAGAAATGTCTCTTATCTCCCATAGGTTAATGAGTTTGGGGAGGAAATTACAGAGTTTACTAGAATGGCAGGAAGGGCAATATAAATGGCCCTTTGAGAAACTGAAAATGCACCCAAGGGCTGGGTGAATCTCATTTCAAGAGGCCTATCAAACAGAAGTTTCTAAGATAGGAATCTAGAATGACATAATATGCTAAATTGAGTAATTTTCAGTAATTATTATATCCCTTGGAAACCTTGCTCAAGGTCTGCATACTGAGCCATTGTGTTATTAGTGTTCACAGTATGATAGCTCTATATTTATGTCAGTGGCATAAAGTAGAGACTTGAACATGGTGTATAAACATCACATCATAACACCTGGATTTGGGCATAGAATGACCACTGACCTTTAGAACTTCTCTGTTACCTACCAAAATAAGGGCTCTTCTGTACATCATGATGCTTTGGAGACAATGTTTATTGTTTCCACCAAAACCATCATGTGAGTACTGAAAAGGACTTTCTAGTAAGATTTTAATACTTATTAAAGACAAGGTGATTCTGTTTGTTGATCTATATTAGTGAAAACATCAGTACTTTTCTCATTATAGTAAAAAATTAAGTCTTATTGAGACATGCCAGATAAGGAAGTGACTTAGAGTCGAAATGTGATAGTAAATTAGTTCACAGTACCATTTGCCTGTGGAAGGTATTGGAGGATATAAATAAAATTATACCCTGTGTGCAAGATCTGTAAGTTTGAAATTAACTTTCCACCTTTTTGGCAGATTCATTTTTTTCAGAATGCTGAATGAGGATATTAGTACAGGTGGACATTCTAAGTAAGAAGGGGGCTGTAGGAAGAAAAGTGACTCAATTCAGTAATGAGTAAAAACACACAGAGAGATTGGTTAGTTCTCAGCTCAGTTACCTTTTTAAAATCTGATCATGGTTGATTCTTCATTTCTCACTCAACTACACCAGGTATAAAGATTATAGCACAATAGCTGAGCCCCATGGTCTGTTCAGTGTCTTCTTCCAAACATGACAAAAACCCCAGGGACATGTTATTAGAGAACTAAGTCACATCTTATGGTATCTAGTGTTTAATTACTTGAATGTTCTAAATGACATGTTTATGCATACTTCTATAGTTAGCTTCCTGTGAGGGATTGGAAAAGTCTTTCTGAGGAAACAGCATGTAATTCAGATACTAATGATGAAAAGGAACTTGGCAGCAAGTCTAAAGTGGGAGGGAATGATCACATCTGGAAATGAGATATAAACTGATGTGGGTGCAAAGCAGGAAAGATACCTGAGGACCTGAATGAGGGGGCATGGAGCATGATGAGAAGGTGGAAAAAGTGATACTAGATGTTACTACAGAGGTGCAAGATGAAGAAGCACACAGATATCATTGTGGGATTTAGTGTCTTGAAGGTATGCTTATTGAACGAAAGTTCATAAGGACTATCACATATTACACTAAAGAATATATGTTCATGTGTGTAGTGTTCATAGTTATCCATTCAATTAACAGTCATTCACTGAGCATACATAAACATCTACTGCATGATAAATCCTTTGTGTTATTGAACCATTTATCTCCCAGATCTACAGAAATTACAGGTCACTACTTCTAGTTTGGTTATGTTATCAGTTTTCTTTTTCCAATAAGGTCAGTTTCTATTTCTTTTCAGTATTGTTATTTTAAGTGTCATGTTGGTTTAGAGAACAGAGTCTGGTGTCAATGAAACATGTGCCTGTTAACCTGGAAAATTTTTTCTGAGTGTGTCTTTAAGCTCCTGGTGGGCAAGAGCAGGAGTGAGAAAGGAAACAGCAGCTGTTTCTTCATGCCAGTGAAGCAGCATTTGGGGGAGCTTTTGGCTTATTTTCACAGCTGTCTTCTCGACTAGCTTTGACAAGGAATCTGTAATTGTCATTTTGAAGGTCGGTAAAAGTTGCTTCCTTCCTCTTCTCTCTTTTGAGCCTTCCTTTATTTAGATCTTGTTTTTCCCCACGGCTGTGTTCCATTTTCCCATGTCTTTTTATTCAATTATCCAAGTCATCTCCATGAGCATGGGCATGTGATAAAGAGTGCCTACTCTTAGAAATATGAAAGCAAATCTGTGCTAAGGTAGGTCACCCCTGACCCAATAGTGAATCTTAGCAGGCATCCTAATTTTTACATTAAGAAAGGTACTCAATGTTGAAAGAATTAAGCCAATAAAAACAAAAAATTGAGTTTCTCATCAGGATTCCCATGTAAGTCTTCTCCATCTGCTGTAAAATTCACTGATGTCTCCTTTCTCTGAACAACATAGTATATTCCTACTATGAATAATAAGCATACAATTGACTTCTTGATCACTTATTAAAAGCACTTATTTTCATTTCTTCTGTAGGTGTTATATTTGCTTCCTTGGGAAAGGGCTTGTGTCTTTGCTTAGGTTCTATCAGCCTAGGAGATGAGCTAAAATGGTATGCTAATGGGTATCCATTCAGTGGTTACTTGATTTCACAAGACCTACCATCTTATTACCTAAAGCACTGTAGCCCCAAGAAAGAGCTTGAGATTCCCTTTGTTGTTTTTAAGAGATCAATATAATTCTTGACAACATTTCTACTTGTAAGTTTTCTTTTTACCTACCATTGTGGAGGTATGGATTTGGAAGGTGCTATTACTTTGTGTAAAATGATACAAAGTAACCTTTGTGTGGCAGTTCACATTATACAGTGCTATTGATATCATTCGGTATAAATAAAATGGTGATTGGCCAGTAGCCAGGCAGGAAGTATAGAATAGATGGGACAAGCAGAGAAGAGAATTCTGGGAAGTGGAAGGCTGAGGCAAGGGGCCACTGCCAGCCACTGCCAGCCACTACCATGACAAGCAACATGTAAAGATACCAGTAAACCGCAATTCATGTAGCAACTTATAGATTAATAGAAATGGGTTAATTTAAGATAGAAGATCTAGATAACAAGAAGCCTGCCATGGCCATACAGTTTGTAAAAATGTTTCCTGAAAATGGAAATAGAAGCAGTAAACACAAACTCAGTGAATTCTGGAAGTGAAAATTTTAAGAAGTCAAACAGGAACTACAGAAGAAAGTTTCACCAACAGAATACAAGAGATGGAAAAGAGAATCTCAGACATTGAAGATACAATAGAAAAAATAGATAAATTGATCAAAGATAAATTCAAATTTTAAAAATTCCTGGCACAAAGCATCCAGGAAATCTGGGTCACTATGAAAAGACCAAATCTAAGAATAATAGGAATAGAAGAAAAAGAAAAATTCCAGCTCAAAAGCTCAGAAAATATTTTCAGCAAATCAGAGAAGAAAATTTTCCTGACCTAAAGTAGGACATGCCTACAAAGGTACAAAAAGCTTACAAAACACCAAATAGACTGGACCAGAAAAGAAAATCTGAATGCCACATAATAATAAAAACACTAAACATACAGAACAAAGAAAGGATATTAAAAGTGGCAAGGGGAAAAGGCCACATAACATATAAAGGCAGACCTATTAGAATCACATTTGAATTCTCAACAGAGACTGTAAAATCCAGAAGGGACTGGAGTGATGTCTTGCACACTCTAAGAGATCATGGATGTCAGCCAAAACTACATACCCAGAAAAAAAATCACTATAGTTGGAAAAAACAAGATATTTCATTACAAGGTCAAATTCAAACAATATTTATCCCCAAACCCAGCCCTACAGAAGATACTAGAAGGGAAATTCCAATGCCAGGAAGTTAACTACACCAACAAAATCACAGGCAATAGATAATCTCACATCTGCAAAACCCAAAGAAGGGAAACACACACACACACACACACACACACGCACACGCACACGCACACGCACACGCACATGTGCATGCACACGCACACACACAACCACCATGAACAACAAAATAATAGAAATTAAAAATCATTGGTCCTAGCTGGGTGATGGTAGTTCAAGCCTTTAATCCCAGCACTTGGGAGGCAAAGCCAGGTGGATTCTCTGAGTTTGAGGCCAGCCTGGTCTCCAAAGCAAGTTCCAGGAAAGGTGCAAAGCTACACAGAGAAACCCTGTCTTGAAAAACTAAAAACAAACAAACAAACAAACAAACAAAAAACCATACAAACAAACAAAAAAAACATTGGTCCTTAATATCTCTCAATATCAATGGACCAAATTTGCCAATAAAAAAGACACAGGCTAATAGACTAGATATGAAAACAGGATCCAAAATTCTGCTGCATACATGAAAATATACCTCAACATCAAAGATAGGCATTACCTCAGAGTAAAAGTTTGGAAAAAGATTTTCCAATCAAATGAACCTAAGAAGCAAGCTTTTGTAGCTATCCTAATATCTAACAAAATAGACTTCCAACCAAAATTAATCAAAAGAAATGGAGATGGGCATTTAATAGTCATCAAAGGAAAAGTCCACCAAGATGATACGTCAGCTCTTAACATCTATCCCCTAAACACAAGGGCATTCATGTTTGCATAAGAAACATTACTAAAACTTAAACCACACATTGTCCCTCACACATTAATAGTGGAAGTCTTTAATACCCCACTCTCACCAATGGACAGGTCTGACTGATAAAAACTAAAGAGAGAAATACTGGAGCTAACAGATGTTATAAACCAAATAGATCCTAACAAATAGCTACAGAACATTACACTCAAACACAAAAGAATATATCTTATTTTCAGCGTCTCATATATCTTTCTCCAAAATTGACTACATACTCAGCCACAAAGCAAATATCAGTAGATACAGAAAAATTAAAATAATCCCCTGCATCCTATCTGACCACTATAGATTAGAGCTCGATGTCAACAATGACAGAAACAACAGCTTACAAACTCATGGAAACTGCAGAATCCTCTACTGAATGAATGCTGGGTCAAGACAGAAATAAAGAAATTAAAGATTTCCTAGAATTGATTGCAATTTGCAGTACCAATTGCAAAATGATTACAAGCATACCCAAACTTATGGGATACAATGAAAGCAGTGCTAAGAGGAAATTTCATAGTACTAAGTGGCTACATAAAAAATTGGAGAGACCTCATATGAGAAACTTAACAGCATACCTGAAAGCTCTAGAACTTCCATGTAGGAGTAAATGGAAAAAAAATCAAACTAAGAGCCAAATTCAATAAAACAGAAACAAAGAAAATAATACAAAGAATCAATGAAACAAAGTATTTGTTCTTTGATAAAATCAATAATATAGACAAATACTTATCTAAATTAATTAATAGACACAGAGAGAATATTCAAATTGACAAAATCAGAAATGAAAAGTGGAACATAACAACAGACTTCTAGGAAATTCAAAGATTCATCAGGTCATACTTCAAAAAAACCTCTACTCCACATAATTGGAACATCTAAAAGAAATGATCAGATAAACAATTTAAATAGACCTACAACTCCTAGGAATTAGAAATAGTCATTAAAAGTCCCCCCCCCCCAAAAAAAAAGCCCAGAGCCAGCTGGTTTTAGTGCAGTATTCCACCAGACTTTCAAAGAAGAGTTAACAGCAATACTCCTCAAATCATACCACAAAATAGAAATAGAAAGAACATTGCCAAATTCATTTTATGAGGCCAAAGTTACCCTGATATTCAAACCACACTAAGATGCAACAAAGACGGAATTAAAGACCATTTTCTTGTAGTGGACTTCTTAAAAGTTTTTATTAATAAAAAAAAACCTGAGACCAGTTATTGGGGTGAATGCTGGAAGATCAGAGAAGCAGAACAAGCCACAGCTACCTTACCTTGCCAAATTCCTCAGCTGATCCTATTTCCTCAGACTGGAAACCTCTATGTCCTCATCCAGAATGAATCTCAGCTGAATTGCTGCTCCAAAGCCTGAAATCTTAACCACTCAAAATGCTTCTAGTTTCTGGCCCTCATGCCTTATATACCTTTCTGCTTTCTACCATCACTCCCTGGGATTAAAGGTGTGAGGGCCAGAAACTAGAAGCATGAACACAGATGCAAAAATATTCAATAAAATGCTTACAACCCAAATCTAAAAACACATAAGAAAATCATCTTCGATTATCAAGTAGGCTTCATCCCAGAGAGAGAGGGATCATTGAACATATGAAAATCAGTCAATGTAATACACCTTCTAAACAAACTGAAAGAAAAAAACAAATAATCTTCTCAATAGATGCTGAAAAGGCCTTTGACAAAATCCAACACCCCTTCATGATAAAAGTCTTAGAAAGAATATGAACACAAAGGAAATATTTAAACATAATAAAGACAAATTACAGTAGGCCTATAGCCAACATCAAATTAATTAGCAACTCAAAGCAATTCCACTAAAATCAGGAATAATACAAGGTTGTTACCTCTTTCTATATGTATTAAATATAGTACTTGACGTTCTAGCGAGAACAATAAGATAAGTGAAGGAGATCAAAAGGATACAAATTGGAAAGGAAGAAGTCAAAATCTCTTTATTTACAGATGATATAATAATACACATAAGTGAACCCAAAAATTCTACCAGGAAACTCTTGCAGGTGATAAAATACTTTCAGTAAAGTGGCTGGATACAAGATAAACTAAAAAAAAAAAAAATCAGTAGCCCTCCTATATACAAATGACAAATGGATTGAGAAAGAATTCAGGGAAATAATACTCTTCACAATAGCTACAAACACTATAAAATATCTTGGGGGTAACCCTAACCAAGCAGGTTAAAGACTTGTATAGCAAAAGGTCAAGTCTTTAAAGAAAGAAATTGAAGAAAATATCTGAAGGTGGAAAGATCTTCTGTGTTCATGGATTGGTAGAATTAACATAGTAAAAATGGCCATCCTACCAAAAGCAATCTACTGATTCAATTGCATTCCCTGTCAAAATTCCAATACAATTCTTTATAGCCCTTGAATGGATAATACTCAATTTCATATAGTAAAACAAAACAAAACAAAACACAAGTCCAAGTGTATCAACATAAATGCAACCACACTGAAACCTGTTAGAAAATAAATTAAGGAATAGCCTTTAATGCATTGGCACTGAGACAATTTCCAGATTAGAACACCAGTAGCATAGGCACTAAAATCAACAACTTATAAATGGTACCCCATAAAACCGAAAAATTTTTGCAAGGCAAAAGACACTATCAATAGGACAAAATAGCAGTCTACAGAATTGGAAAAGATTTTTACCAACTCAACATCCTATAGAGGACTTATATACAAAAAGTATAAAGAACTCAAAATACTAGATAACAACAAACCAAACAATCTAATTAAAAATGGGATACAGATCTAAACCAAATTTTCAGTAGAGAAATCTCAAATGGCTGAAAAACACTTAAAGAAAATTTTAACATCCTTAGCTACCAGAGAAATGCAAATGAAATCGACTCTGAGATTCCATCTTACACCATAAAAAATATAAGCAACATCTCATGCTGGTGAGGATGTGGAGCAAGGGGAACACTCCTCCATTGTTAGTGGGAGTGCAAACTCATACAGCCACTATGGAAATCAATATGGCGTTTCCTCAGAAAATTAGAAATTGGTCTCCCTCAATACCCAGCTATACCACTTTTGAACATATATCCAAAAGAAGCCCCATTCTACCACAAGGACATTTGTTCAACTATGTTCATTGTGGCTTTATTCATAGTAGCCAGAAACTGGAAACAACCTAGATATCTTTCAACTGAAGAATAAAGAAAATGTGATACATTTACATAATGGAGTATTACTCAGCTGTTAAAAACAATGACAGCGTGAAAATTTGTAGGCAAATCGATGGAACTAAAAAAAGTTATCATGAATAAGGTTACCCAGACTCCAAAAGACAAACATGGTATGTACTCACTTACAAGTGGATAATAGTTGAAAAGGATAACCATGCTATAATCCACAGTCCCAGAGAGACTAGGTAACAAGGAGGGCTCAAGGGGGGCGGTATATGGATCTTCCTGGGAAGAGGAAATAGAATAGATTGTGTGGGCAGACTGGGGGGAGGTGGGGATAGGAATAGGAAGGATCAGATGGGGGATGGGAGAGAAGGAGGGAGACAGTATGGGGAGGGTCTGCTGGAATGGGTGGGCATTTAGAGCATAATGTGGAAAACTAGTGCAGTGGAAAATTCCTGGAATCTAAGAGGGTGACCCTAGTAAGGACTTCTAGTAATGGAGGATACAGTGCCTAAACCAGCCATCTTCTGTAACCAGGCAAAACAAGACTTCCAGTGGTGCAATGGGGACACCAACCCAGCACAAAAATCTATGAGCCACAACCTAGACCAATAATCATCAGAGATGATTATTCTCAGCAGACAATGAGAGTAGACAGAGAACCACAACCAAACATTAGGCAGAGCTCAGAGAACTCTGCAGAAAAGGGAGAAGGATCGTAGGAACCAAAGTGGTCAAGGACACCAGGAAAACACAGCCCACAGAATAAACTAAGCATGGTATATAGGGTCTCACAGAAATTAAAGTGGCAAACATAGAGCCTGAAGGTTTCTGCACCAGGCCCTCTGTAAACATGCTGTGTTTCTTTAGCTTAGGATTTTCGTTCCACTCCTAACAGTGGGAGTGGGGGCTGTCCCTGAATTTTGCCTGTTCTTTGAATCCTTTTCCTCCTTCTGGGTTGCCTAGCCCAGCTTTGATATGCGGGTTTGTGCCTAGTCTTGTATATTGTTATACTGTGTTAGGTTGATGTCACTGGGAGGCCTGCTCTTTTCTGAAAAGAAATAGAGGAACAGTAGATCTAGTTGAGAGGGGAAATGTAGTTAGAGTTTTCCTGCCTGGCCCACAGTCTAGGACAAATCTCTCTTACCCGCCAGTCCCACAGTCACTCAGACCCAACCAAGTAAACACACAGAGACTTATATTGCTTACAAACTGTATGGCCATGGCAGGCTTCTTGTCATCTACTTCTTCTATCTTAAATTAACCCGTTTCTGTTAGTCTATACTTTGCCACATGGCCTGTGGCTTACCGGTGTCTTTACATGTTGCTTCTCATGGCAGTGGCAGCATTGTCTCCCCCCAGCCTTCTACTTCCCAGAATTCTCTTCTCTCTTGTCCCGCCTATACTTCCTGCCTGGCCACTGGCCAATCAGAACTTTATTTACACAGAGCGATATACACAGCAGGGAAATGAGGGAGGAATTAGGAGGAGGGGAGGATGAAGTTCAGGTGTACTGTATGAGAGAAAAATAAATAAATAAACTTGAAACAAATATTAAAAATATCAAGAGGAGATAGTCCTTCTTGAATATTTAATATGCTCCAGGCACTGTGCTGAGTGTTTAATCTATACAGTATTCCTTTTTTTGTGCAATTTTGCTTTCTGATATTTTATCTACTTTATAGTAAACCACCACAATCAAAACATATTTAATGTAAAGTTCCAGATATAAACCATTCTAAGTGTGTGTGTGTGTGTGTGTGTGTGTGTGTGTGTGTGTGTGTACACATGCACACATATGTAGTGCTGGGGATAGAACCTAAGAACACATGCACAGTAGAAAAGCATTCTATAACCATTGAACTACACACTTACCATATTTAAAATTTAAACAACTTTTATGCTAGTGTATTGTTATACATTTTAATTTAATTATTAGTAATTGCTAATGCATTACTTTGCCTAATTTATAAGTTAAACTTAATCATAGGCATATATGTATAGAAGAAGGCCTAAAACATATAGAGTTTAGTATTCTCCATGGTTTCAGATTCCATGGGTGGTCTTGGAATGTATCCACTGAAGATAAGGGGAAATACTGTATTAATTCACTTAATTCTCATGCTAAGTACTTGAGGTGGGCACTGCTATTTTTCAGTTTTTTTTTTTTTTTTTACATGAGAAAAACTGAACCACAGAAGGGGATATAACTTGCCCAAAGTCATCAATCTATTAAATGTTAAGACCTGGATTTGAATTAAAGCCATTCAATTCAAGAGCAAATTTACTTAGTCACTAGTCTCAGTTGTCTTATCTGGGCTTGATTTATATTATGTTCTTATGTGTAGATTTCTTGGATTCACTACTGCTTGGCTGCCTAGAAAGAATCTTAGAAATACATTTTAAAATAAAAAATACATGTGAAATGTAGTTAGCCTAAGATATTCTATGGTGTCATTGTGTTCCCCAAAATATTGTGCACCCTAATAAACTTATCTGGGATCAGAGACAGAACAGCCACAATATTAAACATAGAGGTTAGGCAGTGGTAGCACACGCCTTTAATCCTAGCATTCCAGAGGCAGAAATCCCTCTGGATCTCTGTGAGTTCAAGGCCACATTAGAAACAGCCAGGCGTGGTGACTCATGCCTTTAATCCCAGAAAGTGAGCCTTTAATCCAAGGAACTGATGACAGAAAGCAGAAAGTTATATAAGGCATAAAAACCAGGAACTAGAAACTTTTGGCTGGTTAAGCATTTAGGCTTTTGAGCAGCCCAGTTCAGCTGAGAGCCATCCAGTCTGAGGAAACGCTGAGGAACTGGTGAGGTGAGGTAGCTGTGGCTTGTTCTGCTTCTCTGATCATTCAGCAGTCACCCCAATAACTGCCTCCAGGTTTGATTTTATTAATAAGTACCTTTAAGATTCAAGCAATAATATTCAGTAGCACAGATATGAAAATTTAGCTCAGAAAGGTTAAGCAACCTGTTTAAGGTCATAAAGCTATGAGTGGTAGAGTTAGAACCCAAAGCAATTATTCATGACCCCAGGGCCCAAGTTTAATCACTGGGCTACCCTGACAGTTTCATACTGCATATCACTAAACTTAAACTATTAAATTGTACCTTAGCTTTTACTGAATAAAGAAGATTTGAACATAGTATCATAAGATCATAAAGTTTTTCTGTTTTTCTTTGTTTGGTTGGTTTTGGTTTTAAGGACACTGAGCCAATCAGACAAAGTTGAAGTCACTATGGGAAGGAAGGACTAGTTAAAGATGAAGGCAACAGATGAAAGCCTTCTTTGTCTGATAAATTGGCTATGTACCTTTGTTAATGCACAATAAAATATTGATCTCCTATCAGTATAATAGCAACTCAGTTATTCTTCAAACACTAATAGAAATGAAAAACTAGTGTACTTTTAGCTTCTTTTGGGGATTTATCTAAAATACTTAGTAAAGTAATTCCTAAGATAAAGAGCACAGATTTCAGTCATGAATTATGATTATACTATAATACATGGCAATATCAAATCCATAGCTGTAGTTGAAGGAAGTTAACTAAAAGTTATACAATATTCTTTAAAATGACATATTTTTCCTAAATATGACACATATATAACTATTGAGAGATAATGCACATAAACATAAGAGGACTCTACAGAGTTGACTACAAAGAGCCATAAATATTATCTTGAAATATAGGGAAAAGGGTAGGAATACAAGAAATGTATAGCTGAAGTTTTCCTGTTTCCTGCCTGGTCTCACAGCTGCTTATACCCAAGTAAACACACAGAGGCTTATATTAATTAAAACTGCTGGGCTATTAGCTCAGGCCTACCACTGACTAGGTCTTACATTTAAATTCAGCTCATTTCTGTTAATCTATATGTTGCCACATATTCTGTGGCTTTACCTGTGTGTCATTACATACTGCTCCCTGGACAACCTGATGGTGTCTCCTGACTCAGCCTTTTTCTTCCCAGAATTCTCCTTGTCTGTTTATCCTGCCTATACTTCCTGCCTGGCAATCAGCATTTTATTTATCAACCAATCAGAACAACACATATTCAGAGCATACAGAACCACATCCCACAGCAGAAATGAGCAAGGGTAATTGGAAGCAAGGGCCCCAGAATTAAGCTGATTGTTTTGAAGCAGAGGACAAAGTAATCATTAAGAATTATCTTAGGAAGAGATAGAAGAATGAATATAAGTACAATTTTCATGAACTTTAAATTATACTATATCTGAAATCACAGTAATCAACAATACTAAATTTTACTCTAACATAAGCAAATTATATGTGGGGATGTATTTACATATATTAGAAATTCTAAAATTATTTTGAAATAGCATGACTATTTTCTTACGCCATCTGTCATAAAGTTTACAAATTATTTTACATCTTCAGAAGGGTATTGGCTCTCATTCAGTTTCTTAGTCTCTTAAGCCATTTACATACTTTTCACCAAAATTTAGTGCCATAAGGTAACTTGGTCCTTAAAGAGAGAAAGGGACCACAGGCCAAGGAATGTAGGCAAGACTCTAGAGGATGGGCAATCTAAGAAACAAATTATCCCCTACATTCTCCAAAAAGAAATAAGTACTTCCTGCATCTTAACTGTTTTCCTTGCTTTGGGCTTCTGGTTTCTTGGACCACAAGATAATAAATGTATGCTCTTTGAAACTACCAAGATTGTTACATTTAGTTACACCAGTAATAGCAAGCCAATACATCCCTTTTTGGTTTGCTTTTTTGTTTTACTCCCTTAGCTCTTTTTTGTCACCACTATTGATCTCATGTAAGCTTCAGTCTGAGAGCAACCACAATCTGATCTGTCTTCTTGGTTTCCCAAGCATGGACCACCAACAGCAAGCGATACCTTCATCTGTAGCAGGAATCTTAACAGGTCTTATTAATAAAATAAAACCCGAGGCCAGTTATTGGGGTGACTGTTGGAAGATCAGAGGAGCAGAAAAAGCCACAGCTACCTCACCTTGCCAGTTCCTCAGCTGATCCTGTTTCCTCAGACTAGAAGAGTCTGAGTCCTCATCCAGAATGGGTCTCAGCTGAACTGTTGCTCAAAAGACTAAAAGCTGAAGCAGCCAAATGCTTCTAGTTCCTGGTTTTCACGCCTTGTATACCTTTCTACTTTATATCATCACTCCCTAGGATTAAAGGCTTGCTTTCTGGGATTAAAGGCATGAGTAACCATGCTGGACTGTATTCTTGAACAGATGGATTTCTGCCTCTGGAATGCTAGGATTAAAGCCTTGTGCTACCACTGCCTATCCTCATGTTTAGTATTGTGGCTGTTCTGTCTCTGACCCCAGATAAGTTTATTAGGGTGCACAATATTTTGGGGAACACAATACCACCACATTTCCCATTTTTCATCTAAAATATAAAAAATATTATTACTAATATAAGAAAAACTATCCAATAAGTACATACAATATATATATAGTCAAGAATTACATTAACAATGTCTAGTCCATTAATGTTTGACAAATTCTGATAAAAACTCCATTATATATTTTGACAGTGTCCAGTCTAATAATATTTGATAAACTCAGACAAAAAATTTCATTACTTATCCTATTTAAAACAAGTAGTTTCGTTTAAAAGTAGATTCATTTTTTAAAATCTTATATCCATATTCTCTCTTTTTTCTTTTCATAATAGATTCAATAATCTACCTTTTGTCACTTTTATATCGTCCCCTTTTTCTTTT
This sequence comes from Onychomys torridus, assembly GCF_903995425.1. Taxonomy (NCBI): domain Eukaryota; kingdom Metazoa; phylum Chordata; class Mammalia; order Rodentia; family Cricetidae; genus Onychomys; species Onychomys torridus. The sequence goes on from NC_050466.1 coordinate 120,131,110, forward strand.
TAGAGTAGATTCAATTATCTCATCATTTATCTTATTGTTTCTTTATCTTTTTTCTCAGAGTAGATTCGACGATCTACATCATATCTATATTTTCTTTTTCTTTCTTTCTTCTTAAACAACATCTCTGAATCTAATCTTCTTGTTCAGCTTTTTTTCCTGACCATTAACAATTAACATCTTGTAACCAACTATCATAAACAATGACAATATCCATAACTCATTAAACAACCAAAAACAGCCATCCCACCTCTTGGGATTGTAGGCGTCATTTTCTTAAAATTACTTCCTGCTTTCTGTGGGTGAAGAAATCTTTAGGGAATCCTGAAAAGAAAATTTTTGGGTTAATTGTCTCAAGTCCTGTATCATTTGTTCAGTCTTTGCATAATGAGAAAGTGCAGGGCTTGTTTCAAGTTCTTATTCAAGTAGTCTGTCAGGCTGGATCATCTCAGCTAGCCATCTCAAAATTGTCCTGAGTAGTTTGTAGTCCAAAATCTATCTTTCCATGGTGTTAATCAGCTTAATGATTTTACCATAGTCCATGTGGAATCATTGTTGTGGGCTCCTGTCATCTTTTTGAAGATTTCAAAGTTGCTGTTAGGCATGGTCATGGTTCCCTGCAGAATTTTTTTGTGTGTGTTGGTCATGGTTCCCTGCAGAATTTTTTTTTTTTTTTTTTTTTTTTTTTTTTGTGTGTGTGTGTGTGCCTCCTCTGTGGTTTGGAGCAATCACAGTCTGATAAATGTGTGTCTCTTTGAACCATGAGTGTTCTTCCCTAGAAGAGAAAATCTTCACAGCAATTTCTCCCCACCATTTGTCTTGCCAAACTTTTCCAGAATGACCTTTGCTGATGCTTTCTTGTAACACAATGGTCCAAGCAATTCTTCTCTGAATAAGCAGTGGTAAACCCTTTGTCCCATGTAGCAGCATCACTGCAGTCACCAACAGGATGAGAAAGAGTCAGCAACTCGGAACAGCAGTTGCTGCCTCCATGGTCCCAATGCAAATGTTTGTGGCTGGGCCCAGATCAAAGCTTTTCCTCAGCAAGCCTCCTAGGTTTGCCTCAAACTCAGTATCCTCCTGCCTCTGCCTTCTTCAGCAAATCCTACCAGTATGCCACCACAACTGGCTGAGTGAAGTTTGGGTCTGAGCTGGGCCCACAAAGGCCACAGGCAAGAGGCTTTTTCATGAATTCTTACCACGAACTTTGGGAGCCAGATGTAGCAGGAATCTTAAGTTTTTATTAATAAAATCAAACTTGAGGGCAGTTATTGGAGTGAATGCTGGAAGATCAGAGAAGCAGAACAAGCCACAGCTACCTCACATTGTTTCTCAGCTGATCATGTTTCCTCAGACTAGAAGTGTCTGAGTCCTCATCCAGAATGGGTCTCAGCTGAACTGTTGCTCAAAAGACTAAAAGCTGAACCAGCCAAATGCTTCTAGTTCCTGGTTTTCACGCCTTATATACCTTTCTGCTTTATATCATCACTCCCTAGGATTAAAGGCTTGCTTTCTGGGATTAAAGGCATGAGTAACCATGCTAGACTGTATCCTTGAACAGATGGATTTCTGCCTCTAGAATGCTAGGATTAAAAGCGTGTGCTACCACTGCCTATCCTCACGTTTAATATTGTGGCTGTTCTGTTTCTGAAGAGAATAAGAACTCCAGATAAGTTTATTAGGGTGCACAATACTTTGGGGAACACAAAACCACCACATTCATCTTCACAGCTCTTTGCTCTTGCAATTCCCTCACAACAATCTGAAGATATTATAGACTTAATTTGTGGTCTCAGATGATGTCTGTATTCTATTTATACCACATCCTCACTTCTCTATGTTGTTGTCTTACTATATTACTATTATCTCATCCTTTTGGGCATATTCAGAGAGTATAAGAATGAAAAGAAGACACAGTGACTCATAAAGAAAAAATTTGGTTCTCATTCTCCCTAAACAAGACAAAAATATTCTTGTATTGTAGCTGGAGTTTTCCTGGTCCTGCCTGGCCCACGGTCAGGACAAATCTCTCTCACCCTCCAGTCCCGCAGCTGCTCAAACCCAACCAAGTAAATACACAGATGATACCTGGAAAAGTTGTCAAATAAGAAGATCTTCTTTATGAGGAATTTGAGTGTATGTTTGTATTACAGTAGAATTGATCTACTAGAGATCATTGATCTTGCTTTTTCCTTCTCTAATAGATCATTAAATCAAGGAAGAACAAATATGTGGAAAAGGATCTAGGGTATATATAAAAAGGATTAACCTTTGGCATAAACAGAGATACTTTATTTCTGTGAAATAAAAAGGCATAGTGTAATGTCTGGCTGTTATATGTGTTGCTACTAAAAGAAGAGTCCTGATGGATCTCACATAAAGAGAATTTGAATATACATAGAACAATAAGCTTTAATGGCATGAAAGGCCTTAACAAAGAAGTGCTATTCTGAGTGCTCTGTACTAAACAAAGTTACAAAACTATGATTCTGAGACAAAAAGTATTTGGTTGAGTTGACCCACCTAACCTAGTTGAATTTATTCATAGCATGTTATAATGGGTGGCAACTTTGATAATGGTATGAATAAAAAGATAAAGGTACTTTCTTTTAGCAACTATACTGCAAGAAAGAGGCTCTGAAATAGGCATATATCTAGCTCCACTGAGATTCACTAATTAGTAATTGTACAGATATATACACAATTTTTCCATGTTTACTTGCTATCAGAGTACCTTGTGCTGACTTGTAGCCATTATATAGCACTTTGCACTGATTTTTGAGAAGAATAGAAATAATTTAAACTATGTGTCTTTTCAGGTATTCTGCCTGAAATTGCTTGAAGTTATAAATAGATTAGTCTCTTTTATTATGCCATATGGTTTTACTATCAATCTTCTTCTATGATTAGCTTATCAAAGAAGGATTACCTAAATATGATGATGTTTTGCTTATAATTAAACCCAGGACTTCATGCATGCTATTTACATGCTTTACCATTGAGGTGGACACCAAGCTCAACAGCTAAAATATGAAAACTTCTGGAGAACATAGTTAAAACCTAACAAGATAATACATATCAGGTGCTAATTATGTTTCAGATGCTACTTTGTATTTTGAGCATGTAAAATAATTTAATTATTGTAATAACTGTGGGTATCATTATGGTACCCATTAATTACGGACTAAGACATTAAGACATAAGGAGGATAAATAACTTGCTTAAAATCATATAATAAGGAAGCAAAGTTTTAGATATAGATTATTCAACTCTAAATCTGCATTTAGTTAAGAAATTGTGCAACCTCTGAGTATATCTTGTTGCTATGTTAAAAAAAAAACATGCACTCTTTATACAGTTATTATTACCACTGAGTATTATACATTTATTCTGAGACTTGACCTCATTTGTGGACCTTAATTAGAATTCTCTTTTTAAAATTCATTCTACTCTTAGCTGAGAATCCATATAGATTTTACAAACTTTTTATCAAAAGCCATTTTAGGTAGCTTTCTTCATGTGTCATCTAATTCAAATGTCCCTCTATATTACTCTATTTGAAAATACTATTTCTTCATATTTTGACCAGCGGTATGGTGGGAATGAGGTGTCTATAAGCAGCACATTATGCAGCATGGTGGATTTAGTCTTTGCTAGTACAGAAAAAAAGAGGTTTCTGGGCTACACCCTGCTTTTATACCTCCCAGAACTGGTGGTAAACATACCATCTACCATCGCCATGTTGGGAAGCTGAGGTGGGTGGAGCCTCCAGCCAAAGCTGCTGTTTTAGCCCTAGTAATGCTGCAATTTAAAACAATAGATTTACAATAAGACAGATACAGATGGAACAAGATTTAAATGCTTTACAATGTGTATAAAAATGTATATAAGCTTGGAAGTTAGAGAAAAAGGAATATATACAGTTATATAAAGAAATAGATCGTTTTTAAAAACAAAGTCTTTAAAAAGACAGTAAAGGTAGCATAAAAAATAAGCCACGTAAAGATGGATATTACACAGAGAATCTGGATTGTGTTGTCTTTGGGACTGTTAACTGCAGAAAAACATTTGATTGTAAAAGCTGTTGAGTTAAGCCAATTTGTATATTTTAAAGATAACTTGACTTCAAAATTTGGATCTAAGGATATGTTGCTTTGGAAAGGAGGCTCTGCTTTTGTTTCTACAGAAAGCCAGAGGCTATGGATTTGTTCCAGATTAAGATACATCAGGTTTGATCAGCCAAGACCCCCTGAAAGGTCTCTGATGAGACCATGGCCCAGATGATCCAACATCCAGAACAGTTTCAAGGCAACTGGCTCAGACAATACACCCTCACAGACTACTCCATAATCCTAAAATTTTCTTTGTGTCCCCATAAGATACAGCAACCTCTCCAGCAGGAAGTAGTAAGAGAAGCTATGCCCAAAATTCCAAATATACCAAGCTGGCTTTGGAGATATAATTGGCTCACTCCTTCTCTAAACGCAAACATATTGCTAAAAGAAAAGGTTAAGAGATTCTTGTGTCCCAAAGCAGAAGAGCCCTCTGGTGTGGGACACAGAAAAACCAATATTTTTATTTAAAACAGGTTGATTATAAATGGGATCTCTTTCTAAAGAAGAAAAGGGGATATGATATAGGTATAATAGGATTAAAGGATAGATTAGTGAACCTATTTTTAAAGAATAACAACTTGTTTAGAAATGTTTTACCTTGTTATTGAATTTAGTTTATTGATACAAGTTTAAACTTAATTTTGTTATACTGTATATATATTTCTATTCTTGTTTGAGGTATTATGTTTATGTAACTCATTTAGATTGTAATGGATATGTAAGAAATATAGATTAATAATTAGTCTTCAATGATAGTCAAACTCATAGTCATGTTGTTTTGTAGGTATACATAGATATATTTCAAATAGATAGGTAATCTTCAAACACTTCAAAGACCTACAGAATATGGCATTTAAGATGTTTTAAAAATTTATAGACTTACTGGACAGTGAGACATGTCTGCTCCTGGCAGTACCAATTTACTTCAGAGAGGAGAATGGGCATCGAAGACACTCCATATGGAGTTTATCTTCTTCTTGAAAAAAAATAGCCATTTGGGCAAGGAACTGTTCTTGCCTGGACTGCTAGATTGACTGGACATGCAGGATCCATAGGAAGGTGACCACTGAACTTTGCTTGGCAAAATGGTCCTTCAGGTCCCTGCTTCACAGAGGAAACTGCCATTCTACAGGACACAGAGAAATGTGACTGAGAGACTCTAGACCTATAGGCTGAAGACAGATGCCCCAACTTTACAGAGGAACATTGGATGACAGTCCAGGCTGCCAGCTGTCTCTGTCTACTCTTCCAAAATTCTCAAAAGTTGCTTGCGTCCTTCTCCCATTTCTCAGGTAATATTATATCCTTCTGAGGTCTTTGATATAGTTGAAGGCTAGATAGTTATAATTTCCTTAGTTATGATAAGAGATAAGTTAGATATGAAATTTTAGACTCACAAATAAAGGATAGATAGAATATTTTCTTTAATTTTGCCAAATGCAAATAGACTAGATATTGTAACTGTAATTCTTGCTTGATAATTGTTTTGTTATATGTAATTTTTATGTGAAAGTTAAAACCTTCCTTTTTGAAAAAAAGAAAAGGGAAAGTGCTGTGGGATGTTCTGTATGTGAAATGTGTTGTTCTTATTGTTTAATAAATAAAATACTGATTGGCCAGTAGCTAGGCAGAAAGTATAGGCAGGACAAGGAAAGAAGAAAATTCTGGGAACAGGAAGGCTGAGTCAGAGAGATGCTACCAGTCGCCTCCATGAGTACTGACATGTAAGATACTGGTAAGCCACGAGCCATGTGGCAAGGTATAGATTTATAGAAATGGGTTAATTTAAGATATAAGAACTAGATAACAAGAAGCCTGCAGTGGCCATACAGTTTGTAAGCAATATAAGTCTCTGTGTGTTTACTCAGTTGGGTCTAAGCAGTTGCAGGACTGGCAGGTGAGATAGATTTGTCCTGACTGTGGGCCAGGCAGGACTGGAGAAAAGTCCAGCTAAAAGGCATCTAAAAAACAAAGAAAAAAATTAAATTAAATTAAAAACTAACACACCTGAGTAGGACAAACCAAACAAAGGAATAGAAAAAAAACAGAAAACCTAAGAGAAAGCACAAGAAGCACCTATAGACATGGAGACACACACTTTGGCATACACTAAAATCCCTAAAAGCATAAAAATGGAAACCATGTAAGCAGAAGACATGTATCTTAAGAAAATGAAAGAAAAATATACCAAGAGAAAGCATTATGAGACAAAACAACCTTGAAAATTACCATTATTTTTGCATTGACTATTCATCAACTTTTTAAACAAGGGAATTGAGGAAAAAATAAGACTGATTATTTGTACAGAAAACATATATCAGATAATCAGATACCAATATAAATAAAAGATTAAACCTGTACATTTTTCCTATTATTTCAGTAATATGTTCTTTGTCTTTTGACTTCTACTCATTTGCATTTTAATATGTAAATTAAATGTTGTTCAGTTTTGAATAGAAAGTAATTTACAATGAGAACCACAAAGAATTGAGTCACATAGATATTATTATGACTTTATGTAATTGTTTAACTTGATGAAATATGAACTTGATGAAATCAGTTGATCCTTTAATAGAAAAACAGCTTTCTGAGCCATCCACTCCAAGCCAAACCAGTTAAGTTCATTAGAAGCAGCTAGAGTACATATGGTGTCACAAGAACCATCTATGATGATAAGAGAAACTCTCCTACTGCCCTAGGAGACTTTTAGATAAGGGCTGGTGATAGAGTATGATGAGAATTCCTTGCCCATAATTTTATTGGAAGAGAGAGTTGGTGAAAATTTTCATAATCGGGTTTTAAACACTGAGACGATTTACCTAGTGAAGCCAAGCCAGTAATAGGTGATTCAATGGAAAAGAAGGAAGCAATATATGACATTAAGAATCATGTTTTGTTTGTGTTTTTGAGTGTTTTCTTCTTTGTTCTGTTTAAGATTAAGTAATTATAGCCATTGCTTTTCTGATTTGTTTAGTTGGTTTTAGTAATGTATTGGGTGTTGTTTATTAATAATGTGAGTGCAATTTCACAATTGAGTTTGATTCCCCAAAACATGGAACTACTGATTTTTATGACAGTCACTGAAGTAAGATTTTTGATGTCTGAAAAGAAGTATTTCATATAGGATGTGGTCCTGTTTCCTAAAACAAAGCTCCACTTGTAAAGATTTGATTAGATTCTGTCTCAGAATATGTGCATGTTTAAATGTTTTCTTCTGCATATCATGCTACTCCTCCTTATTGCTCAATATGTTGTTGACAAACAGCTTCTATAAAAATCTTCCTGGGAGTGGGGGAATGGTTCAGTGGGCTAAGTGCTTGGTGAATGTGAATTTGAGTTCAGATTCTCAGCTCTTACATAAAAGCTAGAGTTGGTGGAATGTGCCTGTAACCCCAAGGCTGGGAGGCAAGGCAGGAGGAGTCAGGGTTAGACAGTCTAGCTAAAACTGCAAGTCCCAAGTTCAGTGAGAGACTTTGTCTCATAAAGTATAGTTGAAAGTGAGGGGAAGAGACAAAATAAACTTCTGGCCTTCTTTTATTGAAAATAGATTCTTCTCTTGTACAATACATCCTTACCATAGTTTTCCCTCCTTCTACATCTCCCAGCTACCCTCACCTCCCCTCTCCTCCAGATCCACTCTTCTTGTTTTGTCTTCAGAAGAGTGCAGGCCTCCAAGAGATGGCAGTCAAACAGGACTAGAGAAGATATAATACTGGCCTTCTTACACTTACTTGTTCACAGTACACACACACACACACACACACACACACACACACACACACATACATACACACACACACACAGACGGGAAGAGAGAGAGAGAGAGAGAGAGAGAGAGAGAGAGAGAGAGAGAGAGAGAGAGAGAGAGAGAGAACAAACTTCTGATTTAGTATATTGAGAACCTGCAGAACTCCTGCGATTTTTCATGCCCTTCCATATTCTAGTTGATATTAAAACCCCCTAATATGCCTTTTCTGTTGATTTGTCTCTGGTATAGTTTTAATATTTGTTGTCAAGCTTTGTGCTTTGAGTCTTTGTCTACAATGCTATGATGTTTCTTGCGTTTTTAATTACTAGAGCTTATCATCCTGTTTACTTATCTCTTGCCTATTAACAGTGATGAATCACCTAAAAGAATACCTGAAAAATAACATGTTATATCTGGAGGATATATTATAAAAACATAATACTATGAAAGTCATTTTGTCTTCCCTGAACATCCATTGCTAAAGTTTAGAGCAGAATGGTCATCCTACAACTTAGAGGTGGTAGGGAGAGGAATCCACTTATGTTTTACATACAAATGATTCATTTATAGTTCCTGAGAGTTAACTATTTTCATTTACAGCCTTGTGTAGAATCAGGCACTTCATGGAAACTTGTTTGATGAATAAATGTGTAAAAAAATGTTGACATAACTTTCTGGCAGTTTTGTTCTTGTGTCTACTTTATGCATGGGAATGCAACTGGGACTGATTTCTTCACCAGGGCTCTACTCATGTGGTTAGTCATATATAAAATCAATATTCACTCACTCAGGTGGGATTTGTTGCCAGACCCTACTTATCCCATAACTAAACCTCTTAGCATATTCATCCTCTTTTTAATTATTTTTTAAATAAAAGATGGGAATTGATCCAGTACCTCACGTCCTTCCTCAGCCCCTTTGTTTTCTTTTCTCCCTACTGCAATTGTTAAACTTTGCTTTTATTTTTATTTATATTTTTTGAGATTGTAAATTAATAAAAGTGCTTCTCCTTTCATTTGTCCCTTCCAAACCTTAGGTTTTGTCTTTTTTTTTTTTTTTCATGGAAAGGAACCCATTTTCAGTCTTGTTCTGGTGGCACTCAATATTTATTTGATGCTGAAAATGGGAAAGTAAGTAGAAGATCAGCTGTAGGTTTCTTGAAGAATGCTATGGTGCTACACCAAATACAGATCTTATTAGCTTAATGTAAAACTAGCAAAATGACCTTTTGACAATATTTTATGTCTATTCTTGAGGCATTAAATTTTAGCATGACTTTGGATTTTGATTGAAAACTGACACTCAAAACCCTGTGCAAGAATCACCAATTCTGAAACTCAGGGAAAGGAAGTGATATTCTCACAATTGTTTAGGTGTTTTAGAAATGTATTATTGTGAGGTTTTTAATTTGAAAATTTCCATTGGGAAAATAGTTCCAGGTTAAATGAATGGATTTTATAAAACTGATCTTGTCACTTCGTGAAAGGTCTAGTCTTAGGATTTAACACTCTACAACTTGATATCCTATGTAGCCAAGTTTACGTTTTAACTATATGCACCATGTAGATTATTTTGTTACTTTCTAGTTGTTCAATATTTTTTATAGTAAGTAATATAATTTTATGTACATTGGTGTGAGGATATCATAGGTGGAGTTACAGACAGTTGTGAGCTGCTTTGTGCATGTTGGGAATTGAACCCCAATACTATGGCAGGGCAGCCAGTTCTCTTAACCACTGAGACATCTCTCTAGCCCTTGCTTGACGTTTTTGTAATGACTTTCCATAGTTTTGAAATTGTTTCATACACCATAGCATTTTTAATTTATTTGTTATTATTTAATTTATTTATGTTTATGAGTTTTTGCCTGAATATATGTGTCAGGGAACCACATACATGCCAGAAGAGGATGTTGAATTTCCTAGGACTGAATTATGGATTGCTGTGGGTGACCATGCAGGTGCTTGGAACTGAACCTAGGTCCTCTGCAAGAGCAACAAGCACTCTTAACCACTGAGCCATGTCTCTACCCCAACATATCCCTTTAAAACACAATTTGTTTCTCAATGCTTTGTATAGAGCACACACAAAAAAAATGAACTAAGAGGACAAATAACTTCTATACATTATATGGTTATGCCAATTTTCCTTTAGAAGTTTTCTCGCAACTTTTCTATTTTAACTTTTAATGACCTAATGCTTTAGGAGATTAGTGTAGATTCTTGTGTATTGGTACACCTTTAAATGATTAATGTCAAGTGATTGGTACCCTTCTATGATCCTTCTTATTCTTTCTTCATTTCATTTTTCAGGAGTAAAATCAAGGTTTGAGTGTATTCTATCATCTCACTAAACAGAAATAGTATAAAAGATTACTAAGGTAGTTTTTTTTCAATGGATAATTTTTCTCACACAAAGTAACAGCCTAGTATAATAAATTAGTTCATATTTTTCCTGTAGGTATCACGTGTCACTAGATCTGAGTGATAACATCTAATAGGTACCACATGGAAAAAGAAAAATAATCAGTGATTTTTAAAGTTTAAAGATTGATCTTTTAATGTTTGCTTCCTTTGAGCTTTTATTATGCCACTGTGAATTTCTGGGGAATAAAAGCATGGTATAGAAATGTTTGAAACTTCTTTTTTTGTATAGAGTATCTCATAAGACTATCAAACAGCATCCCACAAAGTATGTATTGTAAAATACTGCACTAGATTAACCCTGTCTTAGACATGTAAAGAAATGAGTTCTACTTCCAGCCCTGCCACAGTATATTTGGATGACCTTGGAGAATTTGCCCATGTGCTGCTCCTGTTTCTGAGTTAAATAACAAATGAAGTGGAACTAGCTTAGATTCAGAATCAACTCTGAGGCCTTTCTAACTCTCACAGCCAAGCTTGAACTTGTTCTTCAAACCTCTTTGAAATTCAAAGTCATTGTTGCCTTGTGAGCATAGCAGATTAAAAAAAATCTGTGTTGATGAGAAAAGAAGTTGAGGAATCACTGGGCTGGATCTTCTTTGATAGCAAGTCACCCCAAAGTTTTGTATGCTTGTCTTCAAGGACAGTAATGGTTTTTATTGATGGTTTATTGCCTGTTAACAGTTTGTCCAGTATTTTCTGCTAAGAAGCAGTTGTAAATATTTACCACTGAAGACCCATTTCAGGCATACTTTTGTCATAGGGATACACATTTCTGAGACACTAAGCCTGAGACCAGAATTCTTTGGTGAACAGTTTATTGATGAAATGTTGTCCAGGAAACCAAAAGAACAGGATAAAACAGGAGAAGCATCTAGATGAGGACATCAGGAAAAGCATAGTTTGTTCACATTGGAGTCACAGAAATGTGGATTAGATCTGTGAGTGTGCCTTAGATCCTAAGTAAAATAGCGGAACTTTGTGCCCCTATATGTGTTATTATTCAGTAATGGGTTGACTCTAAGTAAACTTCCATGAAATATACAAGAGAGGTAACCCATCTCAGTTCCCAAGGAGAGTACACTTGTGAAGCATTAGCAGCCCAAATAGACAGAACTTGGATGACTAAGGGGTGGGTGTACACTTGCCCCAGTTAAGGGTGTACACATCTGCATGCAGGTATTTCACAAATACAGTCCAACAGAGAGTTTTTTAAAGTAATTTAAATTAGGTGTTTATCAAGCTGCTTATTTTTAGGCATGGGAGAGAATATTAAGAAAAATTGATCAATGTGTTTATACTTATAAAACTTACACTTTTGTTTGTGTGAGGAATACTATGTATATATTTTTGTATTGTATAAGAGATAAGGTTATGATTATGTTTGTCTTAGGGTTTTTATTGCTGTGAAGAGACATCATGACCATGGCAACTCTTATAAAGGAAACATTTAGTTAGTTTAAGAGGTTCAGTCCATTATCATCATGGTAGGGAGCATGGCAGCATGCTGGCAGACATGGTACTGGCAAAATAGCTGAGAGTCCTACATTTTGCAGGCAACAGGAAGTTGACGGACACATTGGTAACCTGAACATAGGAAATCTCAAAGTCCATTCCCACAGTAACATACTTCCTTCAACAAGGCCATACCTACTCCATCAAAACTGCACCTCCTAATAGTGCCACTCCCTGTGAGATCGTGGGAGCCAATTACATTCAAACTAGCACAATATGTTATACAAATAGTTACAGAGTCAGTAGGTAAAGTGATTAGAGGGACTGGGTAAAGCTTCAAAGTCCTAGAATATCTCCAGTATTAGTAGGGAGAGTGGCTCATGATTGGTAGACTGGTATTTGGAAATATTATGCAGTCTGACTTGAATTTAGCCTGTTCAAACTTGTAAAGAGGAGCACAGCAGTTACAGAGTGGGGAGCCATTTTTAGTATAAGATACAGTAAATTTTTTAAAAGCATAGACCAATTCATATGTTGCAAGAGATCATTGAAGAATATAGTGGAGTGACTGGATGATAGGATTTGTGATTAAGATGAGTGGAAAGAGCACAGCAGCAGAGGAAGGTACCCAACTGTGGTGGAACTCTACCAACAAGTAAAGGACTGATAATGCTTCATGGGCAGTGGTGAGCTACTAAAGTTCTTTGAACATGACACTTTATTAAATGATGTTTGTGGAAGAATCATTTGGGCAACACGTAGAAGCTTATGGAGCTGTCTTAAATCTATGCACTATCAAAAACAGATAGACATTAATTGGTGGGAACTCTTTGATTTAAATGTTTGATGATAGTGATTTGGATTTGGAATTCAGTTACCCAGCTTGGATCTTGTGCTTGATTACACCCAGGTTTGCAGAAACAGCTGTGCAGGTCATCAGGCAGTCCTGACTGTTTTTATTAAGGTGTTTGTAAGTGGTTGTGGGGGGGGGAGGACTCATTAAAACTTTCCATTTGCTTCCTGAACTAAAGCTCAGGGATAATTATTCATAATCACTCCTAAAACTGGAATGTGACATTGTTCCATGAGTCACCATCTAGGTTTTAACCATGCACAAACAAAAAAAGCACAACATCCTTCCACACAGGCTATTTGGGAAAGCATTCAGAGAAACGTTCTGCCTTTTTCTGTTCACTTCCTGAGTCCAAATCTGGATTCTACCAGCCAAGGACACTCTCCAGTAATAGTATATTCAAATAAACAGCATGTGTGGAGCACCCAGTGTATGCAGAGTAGGGACTGCTTACAAAAGAAAGAATATTTTTGCCTTTCAGGATGCTGTGGTATAAATAGAATGGTATGTTTTAAAGACAGAATGTTTGAAAAATGTATGAGAATGTTTGCAAAGCAATATCGAAAAGGAAGCAAAGAAACTATAAACCAAGAAGATCAAATGGCTAAGAAAAGTAACAAAATAGGAGTGAAGTATGAAGCAGTTAGAACACTAATCTTTCGACTGGGTCATGTTTTGTGTCTGTACCTTCATGTGGATTAGTAAGAAAGAAAATACTGTGTTTTCCTTGCTGAACAATTCTTCTAGTTATTGAGAAGCGTTCATCACATTTGAAAATAACATTCTATCAGCACAACCCCTAAATGCCACACATTACATTTTTCTAGAACAGCCCAAAGTCTTTGTGAACATGCTACATTATATGTCACTTTGATAACTGGTTCTAGAATTGCCAATTGAGTGAGCTTCTAGTCCTCACAGCAGCAAGTCTTTTCACTCTGGTCTTAGTATGGACTTATCTCTGCCATAGAATATAAAGAAAATGCTCATCTTTTTACCTCACAAATTGATGTTTCTATTCTGAGATGTAGACCCAGTTCCAGAAAATCCTGAGTGAGGAATCCAGGGTGGTCAATGAGCTACTAGCTTGGAGCTACCTTGTACCTGAACAATTAGTTCCTAACTCAAAGGGCAAGCCATGGAGCAAAGGCAATGTAGAGGAAGGAACTGTGAAAGGGAATTGTCATCTGGGCTAGAAGCCATGTCTAACATGTAGTAAAAAAACAAACAAACAAACAAAAAAACAAACAAACAAACAAAAAAAACACTGTAATTCAAAATGCAGAAAGCTAAAATGTCAGCATAGCAGAGGTTAACCCAAGGGTATGGGAAATATTTCAGATTTCTAGCAAAGTATCTCCCAGACATAAAAGGCACATGTTCTTGAGTGCATAATGTGTAAGTAGTATAGGCTTTGAAATCAGCCCGAGGGTAAGTCTCAACCCTGTCACTTGATAGTTGTAGTACCCAGAACGTGTCCTTTGACTCTCTTAAATTCCTGATGATGAGGACAGCTATAATATTTTACAGCATAGGTTGAGTTAAATACCTAACTCAGTACCTGGCATGTAATTTACATTCCATCTAAGGTAGTTTTGACTAACATAACTGTTGCTGCTTATCTTCCTATACTAGAAGGTCACTACCATTATATGAAACAGATAAAAGCATAGTATATTATTCAGAGGATATTAAATGGAATAATTTGGTAGCCCCTTTCCCCCTTATATTATTTTTTTAATTAATTATCAAACAAAGCACTGGATTTTACTGTGGCATTTTCATGTGTAGTTTCTCCTCAGTGAACCGCCTCCTAGTCCTCTCTGTGCCCTTCCACTCTTCCTCTGGACCCTGTTTACATCTACCTCATTATTCTCATTATTTCAAGCCACATGAGGATGTACTTACTCTTATGAGAATATTTAGTAGACTTAAGTTTACAAAACAGTGAGACAGAAATTTTCAAGTCACCCGCTCTTCAAATATTTGTCATTTCAAAGCCCAAAGCTGCTGAGTCCTGAAACTCAGTTTCTATCTGATATGTCAATGAGCAGTAATCATTCACACAACAAGGAAAGAAAGCAAGACAAAGGCTACAAAAGTGCATATGAAAAATGCACGACAGAAATTAGTCTCTCACAAAGGGACTTGTTTTCCATGTGACCTTGAAAGGTCATAAATGATTAAAATGCCTCTAAAAGTTTGTACTTGTGGACTCATGTATTTAGGGCATATGCTATCTCAGTGTTGGCTTAATTTTGTACATCACTTTACTCCCATTCCTCCATGCTTAATGCTAATGTCTTATACGTAACAGTAATGTGCACATATTCTCATTGATTCAGCTCAAAGGAGCTTTTGGTGGTCTTTGTAAAAGTTACCTTCAAAAACCAAATTAATATACGCATTTTGTAGCTTAGCAAGAACAGAATATTTTAAAGCTCTGATTCATAGTCAGATAAAATTGAGAGGAAATGACTTCTGCAATGCTGTATAAGGACTTATAATCTGTGATTTAATTTATTTTAACCAGAAAGTGTGATTGTGGTATAAATCTGCCTTTAAGTAGTCCAGTAACTTGGAAACAAATCTGTTAGCTGTCACCTCTGCCCTCAGATTTTATTTTCAATGTCTCTAAAGTTAGCTGTCTTTCAGTCTTTACTATCTCTAGAGTTCAGTGTCTTTACCAGGCAGGCTGAGCATATTCCTAGAACACTGCCCAACTATTTAGAATTCCTTTATGTGATTATGTATGTGCATGCATTTTGGTGTGGGGTGTATGTCTATGAGTTCACGTGTACGTGTGTAGGCCAGTGGGGGCATATCAAATCACTCCCCACCTTTTCATAAAATTACATTTTTAAAATTTTATCTATCTATCTATCTATCTATCTATCTATCTATCTATCTGAGGTGTGTGTGTGTGTGTATGTGTGTGTGTGTGTGTGTGTGTGTGTGTGTGTGTGTGTGTGTACGTATGTACACATGTGCACATGAACATGTGCTGAGGTCAGAGGACCATTTGTCCATTCTCTTCTTCTGCCATGTGGGTCCAAGAATTTGAAATCAGGTCATCAGGTTTGGTTGCAACCTCCTTTGTAGCACGAATCTTAAAAGGTCTTATTAATAAAAACAAACCCAGTTCCAGGTATTGGGATGAATGCTGTAAGATCAGAGAAGCAGAACAAGCCACAACCACCTCACTTTGCCATTTCCCCAGCTGATCTTGTTTCCTCAAACTGGATGCCTCTGTGTCCTTTTCTGAATGGATCTCAGCTGAACTGCTGCTCAAAAGCCTAAAAGCTTAACAGCCTCTAGTTCCTGGTCCTCATGTCTTGTATACCTTTCTGCTTCCTGCCATCACTTCCTGGCTTTAAAGGCATGTGTCACCATGTGTGGCTGTTTCTAGTGTGGCTTTGAACTCCCAGAGATCCAGACGGATCTCTGCCTTTGGAATGCTAGGATTAAAGGTGTGTGTGCCAACATTTTCTGGCCTCTATGTCTATCCAGTGGCTGTTCTGTTCTCTGACCCCAGATAAGTTTATTAGGGAGCACAATATATTGGGGAACACAATATCAGCACACTCTTTTTCCTGTTAAACCGTCTCACTGACTCTCCAATTTATTTATTTATTTATTTTTAGCTCATAGATTCAACTAAACTGGCTAGCAATTCATACTCCTAATTTTCTCTTGTAATCTCCTGCTCGAGGACTGAGATTACTGGGCTATGGCACTTGTGTTTTCATGAAGTGCTGGGAATCCAAACTCAGATCTTCATGCTTGTATAGCAAGCGTTTTACTGACTCAGCCATCGGTCAGCCCAGCCTATTTAGAGCTTCTATGTCTTCAGCACTTCTTCAAAAGTTCAAAATAGTAGTGGTTACTCTGAAGACCGCAGAACAAACAGTGATTCAGCTTCTGAAGTCTAGAAACCCGTCACTAACCTGTCTCCTATATAGTGAACAGGCTGGTTATTATGGAATGATTGAAAGGCCAGTCTATCTGATGGCTCAAAGTTTTGTAAAAACTTAAGTCCAAGAGAGATGATTTAGTTGGCTAGCTGATTGCCTCACAAACATGAGGAACTAAGTTCAGTCCTCGTTACCCATGTGAAAGCTGGGCATGGTGGTGTGTGCTTTTAATATCTGTTCTTGAAAGGTGGAGACAGGTACATCTCCAGGACATGAATTCCAATTAATCTAATTGGTGACATGCTCCAGGTCCTAATGAGAGACCCCGCCTCAAAAAATAAGGTGGACCTCTAACCTCTACATACCTGCACCTATGTACCTGCACACACAAATATATGTACACACAAATAACTTTATGTTTTAACATACATACAAAGAAATTTTAAAGTATAAGTTCAAAACAAAATCCCACTGTAATCCATTAAAACTAGCAACTAAAAGGAAATAATGTTGAAATGTGTTTATACTTCTATACAGTTATAGGAACCTGTACCACTTTAAAAGAATTTACAGGTGAGCAAAATGTATATATTTAACAATTTTAAGCCATCATCTATGTTACTTCACGCCTGTGTTTG